>NW_025999990.1:3927041-4027634 GCF_001458135.2 Marmota marmota marmota | reverse complement strand
GGTGAGAGAGAGGAGGAGGGAGTGGAGTGGGGAGGTGGGGGAGGGGGGGAGAGTGGAGGATGGGAAAGGCAGCGGAGCACAACAGACACTAGTATGGCAATTTGTAAATCAATGGATGTGTAACTGATGTGATTCTGCAATCTGTGTATGGGGTGAAGGTGGGAGTTCATAACCCACTTGAATCAAAGTGTCGAATATGATATGTCAAGAAAATTGTAATGTTTTGAACAACCCACAATAAAAAAAATTAAAAAAAGAAGGCAAATTAGATGTACTGTGTTTCAGAATTAGTCTATCTAAAATTATTAATGGAATTTTTAAACTTCAGAGGCAAGAATCATAGTTATCTGGAAAATCTGTTCATATCAACCATCATACTCCTTGAAGATGCCAGAAAAATGAAACCTCTGTGACTGTCAAGATTGGAAAACTTTAGAAAGTAGCTGAGTAAATTGCCTCTGAGCTATAGAATAGTGTCCATTGCTTTTTATTTTCTCTTGGAAAAGTAGAGAACAAGTCGCATAGATACCCAAACAGTGTGGCCAGTCAGACCATGGGCTCTTTAACAGCATTCTCTGCTTTTGATGGCAAAAGCACAGCTTTTGAAGTTAAATGTCTTTCACCCCTGACTCTGCCACCCGCTAGCTCGATAGCTTTGAACCCACTACTTCAGACCTCACTTTTCTATCTGTAAAGAGGGACGATAATACCTGACTTCAGTGAGCTGTTGAAGTGGACAGTGCAGGATTTCCATGCTGAGATTAATCACATGCAGTTCTTGTTTGTCCTTTTACCCTTGGTGAGGAGTAGAAGTAGAGGAGGGACAGAGCCAAGAGGTGGCTTTTGCCAGATGGTGTTAAAGAACTGACTCAAATACAGTGGAAATATTGAGTCCCTTCACCTCCCTACCTTCACTGTGTATTTCAGAACGTCTTTCTTCAAGTGCATGAGGTGATGCTCCCTTTTGTCTCCAAGAAGAGTTTCAAATGAATAGAAATATTGAAGGGTGGGAAAAGTAGGAGCCATTAGGCAGGGCAATTACTATATGCCCAACATATAATGTCTCAGTGTTGATCATAAACCATTCAATACCAAACGTATGCTCCTAGTGGCCTGGATCCATCCATTAATTCACCAACCATTCAAGCAGCATTTATTATGAGAACATCACCTTCCCAGAACTGCACCAGACACTGGCTCAAAGGCAAAGCTTCTGAACTCAGGCCTGTCACGGCTTGGTAGACACACAAGTGGCCAGAGCCTTGGCACCGAAGGTGTGGTTTACGGACCAGCAGCATCAGCATCACCTAGGAGCTTACCGGAAATTCAAGGCTCTTGGGCCTAAAAAATCAGAATCTGCACTTTCATAAAATTACCAGATGGTTTATGTGCACATTATAATTCAGAAAACACTGTTTTATTTTTAAAACAGCTGATGGGATTGTGGGATACATCTGGGACAAGGTAGGGCACATTTATTTGAATTTTGTGTGGCTCAAGAAAGACTGTACACCAAAAGTGATTTGTTTTAGTTTGGTAGGACTGCCATTAAAACGGACCGCAAACTTGGTGGCTTTAACAACAGAAATTCACAGTCTCACCTTTCTGGAGGCAGGAAATTTTAAATATTGGTGTCAGCAGGATTGATTCTTCTGAGGGTTGTGAGGAAGAATGAGTTCCATGATGGTGTCCTAGCTGCCAAGGGCCTCAGTTATTCCTTGACATGTAGATGGCTGTCTTCTCCCTGCATCATCACATTGTCTTCCCTCTCTGTGTGTCTGTCTGTGTGTCCAAACTTCTGATCAGGGCCCACTCTAATGATTTCATTGTCCCATCTGAGAGGTGATCATTTCATGTCCCCAGAAGGATCTAGACTGTTTTGAACTATGGGAGAGAAACCTGCATTCCACCAGGGAGCAGGTAAGTTGTGTCTGCCTGTAACTACAATTCCTGCATCGTTTCCTTCCAAGTTGGAAATTACAAAATCAGAAGACAAGGGAACAGGGAAAGAAGATGGAGATGTTAATAGATTTCCCAGAGCCTGCAAATACCCTGTTTCCAAATAAAATCATATTCACAAGTACTGGGGTTAGGACTTCCACATCTTTTGAGGGGATATAATTTATCCTTAACATGACCTTTGACCCCAACTTGGAAAATGATTAGGTGTTAGTGAAGCAAACTGGGGAGGAGCAGAGAAGGACACTTCAGGTGGTGGAACTGCAAGAGTAAGGGCAGGGGTGAGAGAGTCTGCTTAAGGAACTGCATACCTCTCAGTAGCCATGGTTGAAGGGTAGGTACAGACGGAGGTAAAATCAGGAAACAGGCAGATCTCAAAATGCTGTGGCAGAGTTGATCTTTTATTCTGTAAGCAATGGGGAGTCAAAAGAGAGATTCTACCCTTTGTTGACTCCTTGGAAATAGGCTATAAGAAAGACTGCATTTGCTTTTGGGATTGGAGCCATCAGTGACGAGGTCACTGCTATGGTCTCAGAAATGATGAGGACCCCAAGCCAGGGACCATCAAAGAGGATGAAATGAGAGTCTGAAAGAAATGGTGATGGACACCAACACTGGAGCTTGTTTAAATCTTAGGTTTTGACTCTGTGGGTGTGGACAAGGAATTACTCTATCCACCTTAGCCTTGGGATTTGTGTTCCTTCAGAAAGAGAATGTTTGGCCTCAAGAGAAAGCAAGACAATAGATGTTCTCCTTTCCACCCTCTTCCCCTTAGCATCTGCCTGTAATCAGCCTAGAGGACACCAGCAGACCAAAGAGATTCAAGACACCCTAGTGTTCAGACAAAGCTGCAGCCCAGAAACATTCATGTCTCTCCTGGGATTCAGATCAAAGAACAAAGAGGAAGAATCTGGATTGAAAGGCAATCTCTATCAGACTAGAAAGTTTAGGAATTAATTTAGAATCTTATCTCCCCAACTCACCTTGGAGTTGGGCCAATTCTCAAAGAAAGGTATTGGAAGAAAAATACTGAGCTATCAAATGGCTCAAAAGATCTGATAAATATGCATGCTTGCTCAAAGGCAGGCACACTGGAAGCCCTGCCATGGCTGGAAAGTTAGAGGGGATCTTCTAGTTTGTGTTCATTCTAACTTTTTGTAAGTCTTGGTTCTCCACCCAATCACCCAGTGAACACAATATACAGCAGGCTTGGTTGGAGGGGGTGCTATCCGAAAGTGGTGTAGGACACCCCAAAATTACACACAGTTCTCATAGAGTTCCTTAAGTCAAAGCCAAATTCATCTCCCAGGCCCACTGACCAATGCACATAGATTTTGAAGGGGAAAAGAAGCAGCATGGCAGCCTGAAATGAGAAACTTATTTATCATTGCACCCTCATAGTTTTCGTTTTTGTTTTTGTTTTTTTTTTTTCTGAAAAGGGTCAGGTGATAATTTTGTGGGCCACATACAGTCCCTATCCCAAATTCTTTGCTTTGGGATTTAAAATAATAATAATAATTCTTTAAAGTTATTTTTAGTTTGTAGGCCCTGCAAAAAGCCAAAGGCCCTCGGTTAGCAAACCTCTGGCTTGGAGCGGGCCATGATGCCTTAGACAACATCAGATAAGCAATCTGTTTGTTTATTCATTTGAAGGTTGGGGTGTTATTCTTCACGCCTCCTCCTACCACAGAATCTGATTGATTGGACTCTTGCAGTTAGCAGACTTGTTTGAGCGCTCTCCAATAATTCAGGAGTGAGGCTTGTGTGGCCTGTCTCACACAAGCATAGCCTGAGGTCTCAGGGCCAGAAGTGATTGATGTGCAGGAAGCAAATGGCCTCTTGTCTTCCATGGGCTGCAATAAAACCATCAGCACTATATAGGAAACAGGATCCCCACTGAGAAGCAGAAGGGATGGGCCTGCTGCTAGGATGGTTTGACTTTGCCTTCCCCAAACAGTCCAGGGTTGTACTTCCAATTAGCTCCATCCCTCACATCCCCCTGTGCAGCAGCTCTTGGGGGAGTCGTCTGGCCAGTTCACACATGTCAGGTGTTATATTAGAAGCACACATCACAACACCAATACAACAGGCCTGGTGTTTGCTTTCTGACTCATGGGCACAGTTTCCATGGAACTGTAGCACATACCACCAACAATGCCCACTCTGTTCAAGGTACAGACTCTTTTAGGAGTGTCCAGTCTAAAGCCAGGTGGAAATTAAAAAAAAAGAATAAAAAAATCTATATAGGCAGTTCTCAATTCCAAATCCAAGTCTCTATTCCAACACTATAAAACACAGATATGACTGGGTACTTATATATTGACACAATGGAATAAATTAGGCTCTACCATAGTCCATGGAAAGATATGTATTTATGACCCAAATGGTGGAAATGTTTTACTCTAGAATTATTGCCCAAGAAGTTGATTGGCATGTACATGGGGATAGTTGGACATTTTCCTAGTGACCTACAGGAAACAAACACTCAGTGCACACTCTTTGCGCTGCTGGAAAAGAGAAAAAATTGCTTGGGCCACTCTGTCAGTTTCTCCTTTCCTTCTCATCCTTCAGCTCTGCTTAGCACTCAGGCTGTTGTCAGCTTATAGTGGACATCGTTCCAATAACCAGAAAGAAAATGATGTATATGTCACTTGAGTGTGAACTTTTTTTGTAAAATGAGCCCAGAAGAAAACCATTATCTTTTTGATGGACAAGGCTGTTCCTGGCCATATTCATGGTGTTTTTCTGCATACCTTGAAATCCCCACAAAGTGAGCTCATACTTGTGTTATCTGGAGGGGTATCAGGTAAAAAAATAAAAGCTTATTTTTCAGTTATTGTATTGTTGGCTTGATTTATGTCCAGAATTTGTATTTAAGTGGGGCATTTGTAGAACTTAGTATAACATGAAAAATTCTCATTAGAATTTCTATATTATCAGTGTAAACCTGTTTGGCTTGAAATTTAAACAGACTCATGAGCTACTATTGAACTGCTCAGGTTGAAAAAAACACCTATAAAGAAATGAAACTGACCAATATAGTAGACCTATATAATAGGATAAAAGATGAAAAGTAAATTGCCCTCTAAATGACCTTCATTTTAATAATTGAAATCATTGTACTGCACATGAAGGATTTTACAAGCTATAGCATTTTAATTGCTATTTTTCAATGCATTCTTCTATCTGTTCCATCTTCTTCTAAAATGCCATAACCCAAGGCCTTACAAATGCTAAGACAGGACAGATTATGAGTTATTACACTGGGCTCTGCTATGCACATCTGCCTTTTTAGAATAGTAGAGCCCACTGCCAAAATAAATGAACAGCATCTTTTTGTGGGACTTACTGTCAAAAACGCTCTAGTCTCACGTCTGCAAGTTTGATTGGTAACAGAAGCAATCCAAGGAAAAATATGTATCGCCTGCACTCTGCTTAATGGTGCTGTCTGTACATTTGTTATTTCAGACCCAGCTTTTCATAGCAGGCACTGAATATGCAAAGTGAATTTAGGGTTGTCAGAGTTAATTAACACCAGCTCCACTTGATGGACGAGCTTTGTAAACAATCAGGATTTTAACTTCTCTGTACTTGAATTGGAGAGCCTGACAATTTTTATCCCATGGTGTTAGGACTTTTGAATAAAATATAAATAGACAGATGAGTTCAGATTGCATTTGCTTGCCAAAATATGAAACACAGATTGGTAAAGATTCTTTCACATGCAGAGGCTACTGAGTGTAGGAGGATTTTCATGTTTAATGTCCAGCAGTAATTCTTAATTTAAATTCAGAGAGCTGTCCAGGCCTTCTCTTCATGCAGAGACAATGACTAGCTTATACCTTGAGCAGGCTCTTCAAAGTCATAGATTTTAACTTTTGCTAAATTTTCTTCTATGTGTTTGAACTGACTATCACTTCGTAGTTCTCACAGTGACCATGGAGTTGGTTGGATGTAACAAAAGAAATTTTAATTTTTTTCCGTATTATACAGTGACACAGATTCTTGCCAAAGACAAATCTCCATCTTCTCTCCCAAGCTGCTTACTTCACAGTTCCATTTGAACTGTTCCCCACACAAATTCATCCATTTGCCACACCCAGGTTCATCCCATATTTCACACCTGGTACTGGAGGCTCACATTCAGAAGTAATGAAGCCAGGAAGATCCTAATCTCTGGGACACTTGTGGACTCCCGTGGATTCTTATCTTCCCTGCGGCTCTTCCCCTGGCTATTTGCCTTTTGGCACTGTACTACCCATTCACACCTCCACCAGAGCCTGGGCATGGGAAGCCAATGAGGTTAGAATTCAGATTGGCCAATTTTGTTCCTTCTTGTTAACTGCCTGGTGAAGGACTTGGCCATGAAGTTTGCTGCCATGTCAAACTCATTTTAAAATATAAATTATCTATGGATTGCAGGCATTCCTGTTGGTGACAAGAACACTTTTTTATATTTTTGGGAAATGAGCAACTTGGTCCTGCATCCTAGGAGGAATGTCAAAAGAATCAGGATCCAAAGGAAATGAACCAAGAACCAAAATATGGAGGAAGTTTAAAACACTGTGTCACTGAATCTGAAAAAGGAAAAGCTCAATATTTACTGTTTCTTGATCTGTAAAATGAACGAGTCTTGTTGGATAGCAGCTGCAGTTCTTTTCCAGCTATTGCTTTCTACAATTTTATGGCTCAATATAAGACTGATTCAGAGATGTACTCTTTTCTGAAACTTAAAAGGCAGTCATATATATATATATATATATATATATATATATATATATATATATATATGACTGATTGTTACTTGTTCTGGTATGAAGTGGTACAAGGAAAGATCCTGATGTCAAGGGCAGGGTTAGCTTGCTTTTCCTATTCATCCAGGAAACTGTCCTTTCTCAAGTTGCCAAAGATATCCTAAGAGTCACTATGAATCCATCAATCTCTCTAATGTGAGTACCTAGGATGTTCCTGGTGCTGTTTTATCAGCCCAGGATACGAAGATGAATAAGACCCAGTCCCTGCTACATACTAACTCACAATGACATATGGGAAAACTGTCCCAGGATCATGTTATGGTGCTTGCTAGAGTTGATATACAAAGTGCTGTGAGTGGCCCAAAAGGGCAACCAACTTGAAGGGAAATCTGGAAAGGCTTCTCCTGACAGTTTAGTCAGGTCTTGAAGAAAGAAATCAGGGTGTTCTAGGCAAAGAAAAGGAGGGAAAAGTATTCCCTGGAAAAGTGAGAAGGAGCAACAGGAACAGGAGCAGATTATAGGGTTGACAGGCGATGAGAGATAAGGTGAGGAGAGCTAAGTGACTGAAGAGACTGGAAACACTCATTTCCGGAATTTAAAGAATCATATAGCGCATTGGTTAATTTGGATGTCATCTTCAAAAATGTGGGAGTTGGCTGATGATAAATAGTCATTACAAGGCATCCAAGTATCTACCAATCATTATCTGCAGATTGAATATATCTTATGATTCTGAATCTGTATTATCATAAGTTAAATGTACATCAATGATATGATATGTTTATCAGTTACAAAAGAAATCTAAAGTTCTCTGAAGATTAGCTTTTGGCTGATTTATTCTTTATTTATTTATTTTATTTAGAGACAGGGTCTGAGTTGCTGAGACTGGCTTTCTTTTAAATAACTTTATTTATTTATTTTTATGTGGTGCTAAGGATCGAACCCAGTGCCTCAAACATGCTAGGCAAGTGCTCTGCCACTGAGCCACAACCCCAGCCCCTAGCTTGCGGTTTGTATGATTTCTCAATCAACAGATATGTGGACATCCACAATGTTTGAGATATGAAAAAGGCTCTATGCAAAAAGAACAGGGAGCCATGATTTGAGGCAACAGCAAAAAGGTATACATTTTAAAACAGCAATGTAGGACGATCAGATTGGTATTTTAGAAGGATGGTTCTAAACAGATATTGGCGGATGGATTTGAGGGAAATGAAAGGAAAAACAAGGACATTAGCTAGAAAACTGATCAAGGTGAACACTGATTAGAAGCTCTGATGGTAAAGGGGAGAGAGGAAGGATTCAACCCAGAAGGTAGGTAGAAGGTAAAAATAAAAGGAGTTGTGAAAAAAAATGGATTCAGAGGAGGGGAAAATGGATAGGAGGAGGGAGAAGAAGGAGTGAATTAGGAGCACTCCAAGTTTCAACTTTGAACTGTGAAATAGGAACGGAAATAGTACAAGTAAGAAATAGGACTGTTGGAGATGATAATCAATTTGATTTAGAATCTGTTCACTTGGAGGTGTCTGAGAAACAGAGAAGTGGAGTTTGGGTAGGAGATGGAAAATATGTGTTGGGATCCCAGGAAAGAGGCAGAGGCCACAGATAACGGCTTGCAACCACTAGAATAATTAGGAGAAGTTGAAAATTCAAGAGTGACTGACCTTACTCAGAGAACATTGTTGATTTTAAGAAAGGAGCTCAGAAAAGAATGCTATAAAACATTAAACTTTATGGATGGGCAGAAGAAGAGAATTGCCAAAGGTCACAGAAGACTCAAGAGGATGACAGAGAATAGCCACAGGAAAAAATGGTAAAAGTATTACAGAGATCAATGAAAGAGGAGAAAATGGCAATGGAATCTGGCCACCACAAGGGATTGGTAGCCAGAATTGGTGCAAAGAACATTTTAGGAAAAGTATGAATGGAGACCCCAGCGCACAGGAATGACTGAGGAATTAATTGGGAAGGGAAGAAACAGAAGATAAGAACAAAGGGGGAAGGAAAGAGCCAAGACACTAGATTGAGGGACAATCAAAGAAGAATAATGACTTTAGGACTAGGGAATTGAGTTTATAGGTTTGGACCAAGAAAAAGCAATCAAGGGAGAGAACTGATTATGATACTAGAAAGAAAGGAGACAGCTGATAAAGCAAGGTTCCAGGGGTAATAGGAGGTTCAGATCAGGTTGTTCCTGGTCGAGCTACCCTCATCAGGCTACCCCTCTTCTCTGTGCAGCTAGAGGCACTGCTGGTCCTTCTTCAGGCTGACCCAGAAGGCTCCCTTCTCTATGTCACTTCTTACACTGCTCAATCAGCTAGAAATGACTTTACTTGCTTCCTTGTCAGAACCCTTATATTCACTCTTCTGATTCAAGGCAAATCTAACCTCTGAGAATCCTTCCCTGATTTCCTCTGCAACTCCCCACTTTCACTCCCTGTCTGCCCAAGCAGAGATGCACCTTGTATATACCTTGATTATAACCCTTATTTGTACTGTAATTACTGTTCATTTCCCCCATTAGAATGTGAGCTTCTTGAGGGCAAAGAAATTGTTTAATAAGCCCAGTGTCTTAATTTCCCAGCACAGAGGGACAGGGAATTTCTATGAACAGTTAACTTGAAGGGCACTTCAATTCTGGCAAGAGCTCTGTAAGATAGGTAAAATGAATCTCAGTTTTACAGATGAGGAAGATGAGACTTAGGCAACTTGCTCAAGGTCATGCTATTAAAAGTAGTAACAAAGTCACAGCCAATAGTTAAGGCAGCACTTAACTAAGAGTAAGCTAAGTACCACCTTCTTAGCTACCCAACATTCAAAATCAAAAAAGTTCAGAGCTGAAATGGCTGTGTAAGCAATCTGCCTTGGAAGGTCTTCAAGAACAATACAAACACATTTCTGAAGTAGCTTAGTTCCATTGCTTAAGCAATTCTCAGCTCTGCCCTCAGACTTGTACTTCTTCAGGAATGCACTCTTAGTGTACGCATTCAGGAAAGACCATCCTCTAGGCCTAAGTTTGGAGCATAATTAGAAAAGCCAACCAGTGAGAATACCCCACTCAAGGAGGTACAACTAACTAGGAGGACCCCTGATGATATTAGATGGTGTCTGAATCAATTCATAAACAAAATAAATTTTTGAGATTTTTCACAATGAATTTATTTTCTCTAACTCCCATATTGACACATTAAAATGAACAGATTATAAACAAAGCAAGGAGAGGGTGTTGGATTAGCAGGAGTCTTAAAAACTTTGCAGATGCCTGACATGGTATGACATGTTTATAATCCCTATGACTCAGGATTTTATTAAATTAGCAAGACCTTGTCTCAAAGTAAAATAAAGAAAGGGCTGGGGATGTAGCTTAGTGGTAGTGCACCCCTGGGTTCAATCCCTGATACCAAAAAAGAAAAGAAAAAAATACTTAGTCCACTATGGAAAATTTTCTATTATTTTAAAGCTATTTCTCATATTACCTGAATCTTCTTGCCCCAATTATAGATATCACATCCACTGAGCTCCCTGTGGATTCTCATCCTCCTACCTTGTCCTAGTGTCAACATCATTTTAGGGTCATCAGGTGAAGTGTTGGACTCAGACTTCTCTTTACTCTCCAGTGCTGCTCTCAGACCTAGACATCCTCTCTTTCCAAATCTCCTGACTCAGTACCATCCAGCTCTACCACTCTTCATTTACTGTTGTTTCAAGAGCCATCTCCCCCAACTCCATTACGGTCAGTGTTGCCTCTTCCATGGGCCTGTTCACCCAGTTCTGCAGTTAAATTCATAAGATGCAACTAATGGCAAGGTCTACATCACATGCTTACAGCCTGTCTGCTGGAGATTGAGAAAAATAGGTTTGGGGGTTGGTTTTCTAGTACCTACCTTAGAGAAAGCAAGTGGGTAGTGAAATTAAATAGATGTTGTATAAGTCAGTCTTCCTCCATAAATAGATTGCTTTTCTCTCCAGTGCAGCCTATTCCAAATGAAAATGTTTTTCTATAAGTTAGATTTTTCTGCCATCTCATTTTTTTGCAGAGGCAATACCATTCTTTCAGTCTCCCAGAACAAATCATTTCAAGCCTACTCTTTCCTATTTCATCTGCCATGTCTAATTTTTTACATAGACCCAATGTTTTCTTTGAAAGAAACTGGTTTGTGGATACACACTTTCCACTCTATCCCTAGTGTCCCTAGACTATCAAGTGTCTCACTGCTTCCTGCTCAGATTGCTTCAACTGTCCCCTAGGCTAAATGCCTCCAAAACATGTCCTGTAAAGTCAGACATCTTTCTCAAAGATGATTCTTGTGGCCTTGACTGCCACAAAAAAATTAATTATTAACATAGAGATATGATTAAAAATTTCTAATATACTCTCTTCTATGAGCTAAAATAGCCGTGAATAGAACAAAACAAAAAACCAAGATTGACAGCCAACCAACTTCCAAAACCTGGGAGGAAATTCTACTAAAAACAAAACACATGGAACTGAACTGAGAAATTCCATAAAGTACAAATTTTTGCCACTTAAAATTGAACAAACCTAAAAGATTATTATTTCTTCCCTACTTCCTGCTCCTTGTCAGACATTCAGGTATTTAAAAAATTGGGCGGTTCTCACTGTACTGCAGGACTGCTGCTTTCACGTGTGGTACATTACAGTCCCCGCTCATGTCCTCTTAAGCACTTCCCTTTCAGTATCCTTTTAGGTCTGTGACTCTGAGAACATAATAGAATGGGGACTTAAGGAAGTGTTAAATCCAACCCTGCCATGACACAGTGTGCCATGAACCATGTGGAGGCAGAGAGAATTCTGCTCTTAATAAGGCAGAGACTTCTGGTTGTCCTTCCAACATCCAGTCTGGCCTTGTACAGAAAGAGTGTCTAGCTAGATAATGGTTCCCCAGAGTACACACTGCACTACCCAGCTTCCCCTTCGCATAGGTAACCCCATAAAGTAAGTCCTAACCAGCAGAATACAAGAAGAGGTCACAAGTCTTTTAACAGAACCACTGGTGTATTCCCTTTGCCCCTTCTCTTCATCTCTTTTCCCAATCTGCTGCCCAGCATTCCAGTGGCCACTTTGGAGAAACGTTTATGTCAGCCTTGAACCATGTCTTTGACTCTTATTATGAGAGTGAAATAAATGTTTATAAGCTACTGTGGTAATTGCTTCCATTTCATACATTGAACACAATCCTAATTAATTCATAATATGTGTTGGAAACTATATTTTCCATGAACCATACGTTCTGAGTGTCAAGGAATCAGAGAATAGGGAAAGAAGAATGTAGCAGTTCAGATTTCTTGGAACCAGATATACTAAAGAAAGTATATCTAGCCATCTTCACTCCACTGTGAATCTGAGAAAGGGAATCTATCGACCTACCAAGATAGCAAAAGGAACAGGGAACTACCATTCAGTATGTTAGCCAACACCAGATAGGGATCTCTTTCTGGTTTAGGATAACAGAAAAAGTAAAATAAAACAAAACAGAAAGTGAAATTTAAAAAAATAATTATTACATCAATTTTCAGAAACTTTTAAGCCAGATGAAACTAATAGATGGCAACAGCAGTTGGGATAGTGGTTACCTTCGGGATGGCACCAGAGGTATTTCTCTGATGCTGATGCTTTTCTCTTTCTTGATTTGGGTGCTGGTTACATTTTAAGAAAATTCATAAAACAGTCCATTTATAAGTTATGTGCTTGTAGGTAAGTCATTAATCACCAAAATATTTATAAAAAGAAATAAATATAAAAGAAAAAATGCCAGCCCCTTGGCATATGCCTGTAATCCCAGTGACTGGGGAGACTGAGGCAGGAGGATCACAAGTTTGAGACCAGCCTATGAACTTAGCAAAACTCCTGTCTTAAAATACAGAAAGGGCTGGGGATGGAAAGGTAGTTCAGTGCTAGAGTACATCTGGGTTCAATCCCCAGGAGGGGGTGGGGGAGAAAGGGAGAAAGAGAAAGAAAGAGAGAGAGAGAGAGAGAGAGAGAGGCAAAATAATGACATCATCAGACTGATCATTTATATATTCACATTTAAATATTTAATAAAGCTGGCATCATTGATAAGACAAAAGAACATGTGTACTTGATGAAACAAGAGCAGAAAACTATGAGTAGCAAATAGGCTAGGTTAACAAGGAAGCTGCTGGAGATTTCAAAAAAGGAAAAACTGTAGTGGTAGAAGTGAAATATGCAGCTGAAAAGTGCCCAAGTGACCTTGCTGAAAGCAGAACAAGAGAGACATAGAAAATAAACTTGCATTTGGTTTTGCCATATTGAGAGAGCAAACTAGTTAGAAAAAGGACAACTTAATTCTTTATTGCATTTCCCAACATTTCTTTTAAATGTACTTAAAATAATCAAACAGATAAAAATTAATGATAGCTATGAGAGCTAGAGCCTGAAAGACAATCTCTAAATTAGTCATGTTCCTGAAAATAGGTCCAAAACAACTGTGCAAAACAGACACACACACACACACACACACACATATATATATATACACATACATATACATAAATGTATGTATAATTCCCATTTTTAGTCTTAGTTCATATATGTATCTATATACATACATTTTTATATATTACTTTGATTCCTTTGAAAAGAAATCAAAACATAAATATTCTGATAAAAACGTTTAAATGTAAAAAATAAACAACGAAGCCTAAAAAATTAAAATTGTGTTTGAAAAAGGAGAGAAAGAAACATGAAACCATTATCTAGGGGTTAAAATATAGACTTATCATGGAACAAAAAAAAATCATGCTGATCTTCAATCTCTGCTATTCTACTAGATGATAATTAATTTTCAATTAAATTGTCATTTTTGAATGACAATAACAGAAAGACATTCTATGTATGATATGCATAGGCTTAACATCCCTCATTCATTTATTTCTTTATTCATAAATATTTATTGAGTACTTACTTTAAGATAGACATTCAAAAATACTTAAAGGCATATACCAGCTAAGTGATAGAACAAATTAAGAACTTAAAAATGGAGAGAAATGTCATATAATAGGACAAGTAATAAGAACCAAGATCAACTTAACAGAGTCAAGATTAAATGAGAGTAGCAAAAATTATTATAAAACTCTGCAAAATAAAATTGAGAGGTTAAAACTTGAAGCTTTGAGTAATGATTTCTTAGGCAAACGTTGACCCCAAACACAAGGGAACAATATTAATTTTAGGTAAAATATAATTAAAACAAAAAACATCATAAAGGACAAGAAGAGTCATGCTCCTTTACAATATCAATAATCATAAACTGTTAGGCACTGAATAACAAAGCATCAAAATACATAAGATAAAGACTATTAAACTACACAGAAATTAATAGACATACAACAATAGTGTTATTTTTGATAAAGCAGGTACAGTTTAAAAATAAATAAGACAAATTCTAGGATTAGATAATTACATTAAAAATGAAACTATTTAAAAAACCTAGGGGAAATATAGGTAGCAAAATTAATTAATCTGGGAATAGGTACATCTAAAAATAATGGAAAAACATCAAATGGAAGGAATGATAGATTTGCTAATATAATTAAAAGCCCAACATGTTTTAGAAGACATTACAACAAGTAGGACAGACAAAAGGCTAATAGCATAAATTCCTCTTGTAAATAAAGATTAAAATGCTAATTTTTTATGAAAACATGCTAATGTTCTATATTGGTACTGTTCAACTGAATTTTTCTGCTACAATGGGAATGTTCTGAATAAGAAGCCACAAGAGCACTTGAAATGTGTCTGGTAACAGTAGTAAAATGATAATATTTGAAATATATTTGGCTACATAAATTCTATTATTAAGGTTTGTATTCCTAATTTTAAAATTTATTTTACCTGTTTCTTTTTACTTGTTTAATGTGGTAGTGAGCAAATTTAAAATTACAAACATGGTTTACATTAGGTCTCTATTGGACAGGTCTATTCTAGAAGAATAATCAAGGAAATAAAGAGAAAAATCACAAAAGAAATACAATTGGCCAATAAGCTATGACAAAAAAAATGTTCTGCCTCACTTATCATCCAAGAAATACAAATTAAAACAAGATACATTTTTTTTCTATCAAACTGACAAAGTTAAAAAGAAACTAAAAAAAAATTCATTGTTTGCCAGCGTTCTTTAAAATGGGCACTCTCATACACTGCTGGTGGGAGTATAAATTGATTCAACTCCCAAACTGCTGGTGGGAGTATAAATTGATTCAACCTTTCAAGCTTTCTGGAAAGCTCTTTGGCAATATGAATCCAGAGCCTTATAAATACTTATAGTGGTTGACCTATTGTCTCTCTTTCTAGGAATTCAGACTAAAGAAATATTTTTTTTAAATGCAGTTAAAATTTTATGTGTAAAGATATTCATCATAGTGCTATTTCTAATTGTGAAAGATTTGAAACAAACTCAATAGCCAATAATAGAGAAATTGTTAAACATACTATCATACTTCTATTTTGTTAATATTCTACAGCCTTAAATATTTCTCTAATGTTATCTAGTGATGAATAAAACAAAAATGAAAAAGAATAGCTTATTATACAATAAAATCATAAAGAATACTACAAGTAGCTGGGCATGATGGCACATACTTGTAGTTCCAGTGATTCAGGAGGTTGAGGCAGGAGGCTAACAAATTCTAGACCAGTGTGGGTAATTTGTTGAGACGCTGTCTCAAAATAAAAAATAAAAAGAGCTTGACGTGTAGCTCAATGGTAGAGTACTCCTGAATTCAATCCCCAGCACTGCAAAATCAAAAACAAACCCAACTTTATTAGTATTATATATTATGAATATTTAAGCAGTCTATTTCATAAAACTGGGATCGTAATTTCATATTTTATAACCCATGTCACAGAATCAAAGTTATATCAAACAAAAAAAGATTAGAAGTGGTTATCTCTGGGTGATGAGATTATTTTATTTTCATCTTCATACTTTCATGTGTTGTTTTCAAAATATTCATGAGCATTTTTCACTTCTAACATCAGAAAAGAACAATGAATTTGTTTAAGTGTCAATACCACATCAGTCCCCACCCTCTGGTTTAGGTTTTAAGGTCCTCTATAAACTGGGTCCCTTTACCCTTCCAAATTTATTTCCCACTGCTCGGCATTAGTCATGTCCGAGTTCCCTCTGTGAGATGTCTATCCCCACTCCCTTTCCCCCAGTGTGGTCTGCCTTCCCACTGAGCCCCAGGCAGCATCTGAAATGTTCCTAGACACTCTCATTTATCCCGCTGAACAATCCTGAAAGGTAAGTATTTTAATCTGCACTTTACAGAGAATGGAGGGGGAAGGAGCGATGTTTTCCCACTAAATTACTATTTCCACCCACCTTCTTCTTACCTTCCCCTACACAGATGCTTTTTGTCTCAGCTCTGCCTTTGATTTGCAGGGTGACCTCAAGCAGGTTACTTCACTTTCTTAAGGCTCAATTTCCTCAAATATGAAATGGAGGAAATGACAGCCCAAAGATCATAGGGCTGGGTGTGAAGATGAACAGAAATGACCTGGATCCACTTAGCTCAGTGCTTGCCCATTATCATTATCATCACTCAGGTCCCTCCTCACTTTCCAACTCTCTGCTCTTCAGACCCTTACACTTCTTAACACTCCTAGTTTCCTAATGTGCCTGATTGTTTTGTGCATTAATTTCAAATCTTCAACCGCCACACAGAGCACCATGGAATGTCTCACAGTCTGGATGCAGTAAATACCTAACTGTTTGAATAGTCAGTGGCGTTGTTTCTTTATGGCAACTCCCGAAAAATTTTTCATAAATACTCTTGCACAGGGAGCAGTCATCCATGTGGGTTTGGTGGGTTCTCCCAGATATGTCTACTTGGCAGACAAACATGGGGAAAGGCCCACTCACCTTATTCAAGAAAACCTGAGCAACCCACAGTTGCTAGAGGATAGATATTAATTAATTAGCAGGGCTCCTGAGGAATACCAATTTTCTAGCTGTTTCCCTCATCTTCTCATCCTAAATCCAAACATTACATGCTAGATTTCAGTGAGATATAGCATCTCAACAAGGGAAGGAGATTTCTTCAGAAAAGCCAAACCATCCTGAGTCCAGTGCATACTCACACCTACCTTGTACAACTCTGGCTATCAGACTCACTCCTAGGCAGTCACAGGCCAAGATTAGAATGATGAGCCTGACACATTTCAAGGTTTATAACCATGCCAAAAAAAAAAAAAAAAAAAAAACCCACCAACTTTGCTCAGTACACAACATTACTAAAGACATACTGATAGAGATATTTGATGAATTGAAAAGGAATTATCTTAAGGATAATAAAAGATGCTCATCACCAGAATATTTCATTCTCAAAAAGATTCAACAAATTTTATGAGCATCTGCTTTGTGCCAGCCACAGCTAGAGACATGTGGCACATGGTAGGTCTACGTTTGCGAACTCCTCTAACTCCTGTAGGCCTTTTTTCTTTCCTTGTGTTATGGTTTTTATATGAGATGTCCCTCAAAAGGTCATTTATGAGACAATGCAAGAAAGTTCAGGGGTGAAATGATTGGGTTGAGAGAGTCTTAAGCTAATCAGTGCATTAAACCACTAGGTGGTGACTGAAGGCAGGTTGGGTATGGCTGGAGGAGATAGGTCTCTGGGGGTGTGCCTTTGGGGTATATATTTTGTCCCTGGTGAGCAGAGCTTTCTGCTTCATGGTTTCCATGTCTGAGCTGCTTTCTTCCTCCACACCCTTCTCCCTGATGTTCTGCCTCACCTCAGGCTCAGAGCAATGAGGTTGGATGCCTATGGCCTGAGACCTCTGAAACTGTGAGCCCCAAATAAACTTTTCCTCCTCTATATTGTTCTTGTCAGGTCTTTTGATCACAGTGACCAAAAAATGCTGACTGAAACGCCTTGCCATCCAGACCTCAATCTCTCCCCACCCAGGACTCAGAATCACACATTCATTCCCAGTCTACCTCCCTTGACAGTTTGGTGAAGAGTGATGTGGGCATCGTAGGTAATCAACAAACATGGGTTGAGGGAATGAATTGGAAGGGAATCCAATTCTTCAGCTTCCTCAAACCCGAAGCACATGATACTCAGAGTGAGAAACAGTCGCTGTTTCTTCAAAGCTCTTCACAGCATCACCTGAAAGCTAGGAGAAAATCTCATCGGATGAGCAGTGTGCAGGCTTGCACCAGGGGGCAGAGCAAGTAGCACTTTTGGGTGACCTACAGCCAGCTCCTTTCTGAGGGAGTCCTCCAGGAGACACTTGAGACCTCCCAGTAAAACATTTTTTCTGTGCTTTTCAGCACATTTGTGTCTCTAGTCTGAAGGCTACAAGGAAATGGAAACTTTTTGAACCCCTTTTCATTGGTAAGACTGAAGGAATAATGGCTGCTGGGAGACAATGTGACACAATTTCACCGTGTGAAGGGCCTTCCACTCTGCCTGAAAAGCCAGCCCCATGTGGCCTACAGTAATCCAATCAGTGGGAAGTAGTCTTGGTTTTATGTAGCAAGAAGAATGTGTAACCTTTAGCGCAGAGTAAACCCCACACCCACATTGTTCATGAGACTCTTCCTTACTAGGCAGTAGGCACCACTCAGGCACTATAAGCCCGGCATTATCAGGAAATAATTCAGAAATGCAAACTAAAGGAATTCAGCTACAAATGGTATTTATTACTTCAAAAGAGAGAATTGTTTTCCCTTTTATGGTATCTAAGATATCCATTTTTTGAAAATGTTTTCCCAGCACATTACAAATTACTTCAGAGTTGGGAAATGCTCCTTGCTAGGAAGAAGCTGAGGGCTCCGAGGGTTGGTTCTGAGTCTCGATTGAAACATTGTTTATTTGGGCAACTACATTCTTCTGTCAGTAAGGCCTGGGGAGTTTACTATTAATCCCAAATGTAAACCCCACTTAGAGTTGCCGCTTACAAAAGGCGATTACTATTTAACTCTTATGTTCACAGTGCATCTTATAAATTTCTCCAATAAAGGGGAATACAGTTCTTACCAGTAATAATATCTCACATCGGAAATACCAATTGCTTGTTTAGGTGATCTTAAATTGCTGCACCCTTGGTCCACATCCTCCTTCATACTCTTCGGAGAGTGTCAGACTTCCCCCAGAAAACACCTGAGGACTTAGCTTGAAGCTGAACATGTACCAGTTTTAGAGGGGACAAAGCAGGAAGCAGGAAATTGGGCCTGGTCATTCTGCCATGACGGCACACCCCTTTCCTGTTTTAAAGTGTTGCTGTCTGGACAGGAATTAGGAGAATCAGAAATACTAAATCGGGGTTGCCAGATTTAGCAAAACAAACAAAAAATAATGCAAGGACATACTCAAAGTTAGTTGCTGTTTATCTGATATTCAAATTGAACTGGGTGTGCTGTATTTTTTCTGGCAACCCCATAGTGAATGGATAACCCCGACTTGAAAGAAACAGTGTCTGTGGAAGATGGAGTCCCTCAAAATCCCAAAGAGGGGTTCTCAAGATTTCTTATCTAGGGCTTCCTCAAATACCCATAGAAATAGTGAAGAGGGAGTAAGGGCCTGGAGAGTAAGGGCTAGTCTTCCCCTTAAGCATGTATGCCTGGAGGGCAAGGGCTCCTCTATCCCACAAGCCTGGCTACCTTGGGAAGGAATCCCTATGAATGCAGACTGGTAAGGTCCTGCTTCTTCTTCTCACAGGTTCCCTATCTTTCCACCAACTCCCTTTCCTCCATGGAAAGTAAGCTCCCCCTTCTTATCCCCACATTCCCCAGCCAACACAACAGAAAACTCTTCTCATGGTGGTTTTAATGTGCCTGATCAAAGACGTGGGCAAAGCCATTAACCCTAAGAGGCGAATGGTGGGCAAACTGGGATACACAGCAACCAGGGGCTGTGATGCTTGATGCCTGCCCAGCCCAGGGCCTGCATTGCTGTTAATTAAACTGTTTGCACCAAGGGCTCCTCCGGGCTGCACAGGCCCACTGGCCCTGTAAAGCTCTGGGACACATGCAGCAGCCATGCCCTTTCTGCCTCGGCTTCCTCTCCTTACACATCCCTTTTCTGCACCTCTGGGTAATTTCCCCCTCCTCAAACCAGGCTGTCCCTACCTGCCACCCCGTTAACTGCCCTTCCCCTTGCCTCAGGAACGTCCATCTCGGGTTTTATTTCCTCCCCAGACACCCGAGGAAACCTCAGGTGGGTTTCCATGTCAACCTTCAGTGAAATCAAAACATTTGGCTTTTTCAAAGGCAGTTTAACCTCTGCCATCACATCCTTGGAGTGGCAGGAGATTTTTTTTCCCCCAAAGCTAAAGGAAAAAAAAAAAGAAGAAGAAGAAAAGACTAGAGGTTTCCCAAAGAGCCAGGCTTCTGGGGATTTCTCTTCACAGGGTGATAACACATCTTGAAACAGGATCTTTATAATTTGTTTGGTTTCACGTTTATCCTCACATAGCTAAACGGTAATGGCTGAGAGCTATGAAAACACTTAGGTAAGGAGAGGGGCTAGAGTAGAGATAAAATGATAATTGAAAACAGAGAAGCAACCTCTGGTTGCACCTCAACGAATGCTGTCACTGCCTGCAGACCGGGAGCTCCTTACAGCATCCTCTAATTCTGGGCACTTCTCAGCCTCTCCTATTCCAAGCTTGACTTATGCAAGCTTAGCTGCAATTTCCCACAGATACACAGCCTGGTCCTGGGCCACCTTCCCCACTAGAAGACCTCCTGGGATGGATGCTTGAGGAAGAACATGTGGTGAACACAGGTTCCAAGCTTTGGGAGAGGCCACCTGGAAATGGGGAGATAACCTGTGGAGATAAGGAATTTACTGAGGCCAGGGTGCAATGTGGGGAGGGGGAGAGCAGTGGGGTGCGGCTCCACATGTCCAGCCATGGGATGATGAAACTGGGAGGTAATATATGAGTCTAGTGAGACCACACGGGGAATACTATGTTCCTCATCGCCTCCCAAGGAAGATGCACATAATGAGCTGGCTGCCGTTCAGAGAAGAGCAATTAAGATGATTAAGGGGCCAGAGGGAGTGACTTAGGGGGAGAGATTAAAAGAATTAAGCGTGTATACCTTGGCTAAGCTCAAAGCAGAGGGAATGTGGAAAGTCTATAAGCATCCTCAGAATATAAACAGAGGAGAAGTGGAATTGTTTCACATGGTCCCCGAGGGATGTAACTGGAAGTCATAGGATGGAAGAAAAGAAAACAACTACCTATTGGAGAAGGCTTCTGAACAGGCCCAGACACCAGAAGTGTCGGAGTCACACCTAATGTTTTCTAAAACAAAGTTAACAGACAGACGCAACATAATAGGACAAAAATAAGTTTAGATAACAGAGACTGGTTCCACAAGGATACTTTGAGGGAAAAATAACTCAGGACAATTTATTTTAGGAAATATTTAAACTAAGGCTCCCTACTAACTGAAGTCGATTATTAATTATTTTAGCTTGGCATTCAAGGGCTTTTTTGTTTGTCCTGAATTTACCCCTCCTAAAATGATCTCCGTAGCATAAGCATGTGTCCTAATTGATTCTAGTAGAGGTCATCCTTTGTGCATGAAATCCTCCAGCCTGCAGTTCCTCCCCATATCCCCACTACCCAACTATTCAAATCTTTAAGGATCTATTTAAATCCTACTTTTTCTTAGTATTCCAATTTACAGTACTCTTTCTTTCTTCCTCTTAGAACTTATTTTAGTATGTCCCACTATTTGTTTTGTTAGCTGGTATGTTCTTATTTCATCTTATATGGGTTTCCCTCTTCTACTTTCTCACTTTCTCTTCTTCATCCACTTTCCTGTGCCAGGCGTCCCAACTATTGTGAACAATAATTCACATAACAACATGATTCTTTCCTGGTTTCTTCCTTTCTCCTGTTGCTTCTTAGTTTTCTTTATCCCTCTTTTTGATATTGATGCTCGCCAGAGTTCCACCTCAACTGCATTCTTCTGGAAGATCGCATTCAATCCCAGGCTGCAAGGAACTGTCAACACCGATGATTCTCACCTCTCTGTCCAGCTCAGCTGTTTTCTGCATTCCACACCCTTATGGAACTTCTCAAGTTGGACAGCCCATGTGCTCTTCAAGACTCCCCAGTACAAATCTGAACTTATTATCTTGTCTTTCAAACCTGCTTCTATTCCTGTGTTTTTTTGTCTCAGAGACTGGCCCCCACTTCTCTTCAGTTGCCCAAGCTAGATATCTAAGTGTCATCGTTGGTATGTCCCTATCCCTCCACCACAGCCAATCAGTCACTGCTGTCACTGCCTGCAGACTGGGAGCTCCTTGTAGCATCCTTTAATTCTGGGCACTTCTCAGCCTCTCCTATTCCAAGCTTGACTTATGCAAGCTTAGCTGCAATTTCCCACAGATACACAGCCTGGTCCTGGGCCACCTTCCCCACTAGAAGACCTCCTGGGATGGATGCTTGGGGAAGAACATGTGGTGAACACAGGTTCCAAGCTTTGGGAGAGGCCACCTGGAAATGGGGAGATAACCTGTGGAGATAAGGAATTTACTGAGGCCAGGGTGCAATGTGGGGAGGGGGAGAGCAGTGGGATGCGGCTCCACATGTCCAGCCATTAATAACATTAATTCTACCACCTGTAGGCGCTTCATGTCTTCCCAGGACTGCCAGCACCTTCCTGCCCCTGATCTGGCAACAGACCTGACCTCTTTAACCATCAGTATGAGCATGTCTCTTGGTCAAAGAATCCCTCCCCTTGGTCACAGAGCTGAGCCCAGTTGTGAGATAGAACCCAAGCCTGGCCTATGCTTTTTCTGTGAGCCTATATCTTGAATCTATTCTGAATTTGAGAGAAAAGTTCTCCTTCTTTAGTCAGAAGCTATAAAGACATGAATCGAGAGCCACCAACAGGTCACATACCCTATCAGGCATGAAAGATTAAACAGCTAACTTTAAGATAAGCAGAGATGACTGCAAAAATAGAAGAGGAGTTCTGGCAGCACTGTGTTCTCCCGAGCCAGGCACTAGAGGGTCAGCATCTCCCTTGCCTTTACGTGATTCAGTTACCGAAGCCAAGAAGTTCCTCACTTTTAATTGAGCCTTCTGAGGTGGTTTCTGTCTCCTTGAAAGAATCTTGATTAATACAATAAATCAAATCTGTTCTATTTACTCTGCACGTACCACCCTTAGTCTTGTAACTGATTTCTGCAAACAGCCTCACTCCCTTCTGTGTCATTCTCTTAATGCAGCCACCATGATTTTTCTAGAACTCAATCTTATCCAGACAGTCCCAACAAATATGTCTGAATTCCTTCCCAAATCTTAGAAGGCTCTGGACATCTTTGTTCCTGCTTGCGTCTCACTCCTGTTTCTAGTATTCTTGAATTCCCTCCATGTCCTCAGTGATCAGTGCCTTCCTACCTCTCAGACTTTCTACATAGTATTCATTCTGCCTGTGTCATTCTTCTCTGAATAATTGAAGCACATGGTTAAAGTCAAAGTGGAAAATTCACATTGTCAAGGAGGTGTCTTTTGAAACCTACTCTGGGTTAGCTGTTCTGAATTTCCTTAATCATAAGACTAATGTTACGGCTTAGAAATGATGTATACCTCAAAAGCTCATGAGAGATGACAATGCAAGAAAGTTCAGAGGTGAGGTGATTGGGTTATGGGACCCTAACCCTAATTGGTGATACATCCACTTGAATGGATTAACTGGGCAGTAACTGAAGACAAGTTGGTTGTGGCTGGAGGAGGTAGGCCACGGGGGGTGTGCCTTTGGGGTATATATTTTGTCCCTGGTGAGCAGAGCTTTCTACTTCCTGGTTTCCATGTCATAAGCTGCTTTCCTCCTCCATGCCCTTCCACCCTGATGTTCTGCCTCACCTTGGGCCCAGAGCTATGATGTCAGCCAAAAATGGACTGAGACCTCTGAAACTGTGAGCCCCAAATAAACTTTTCCTCTTTTATGTTGCTCTTATCAGGTCTTTTGGTCACAGTTATGAAAAAGTTGACTAAAACAACTAATCATCACGTGTCTTATTATAATACCAAAGATGTTAAGGGCCTTCTAAGATTTGGGAAGGAATTCGGGCATATTGGTTGGGGCTGTCTGGATAAGATTGAGTTCTAGAAAAATCATGGTGGCTGCATTAAGAGAATGACACAGAAGGGAGTGAGGCTGTGTGCAGAAATCAGTTACAAGACTTAATAAATAGCCTACCCTTTTTTCCAATAGTCTGTTAACCCCTGAGAGCAAGTTTGTGTTGTAGCATCTCCAGTACTTAGTAATATAGGAGATAGCACCTATTCATATTGCTCTCAAGTGTGTATTTCTGGAATATCTCCCTTGGGTGTGTATCAAACTATACCTCATTTTCCTCCTCTTCCTATGGTTCTTATCCTCTTAGGGTAGGAACACAGGAGTCTCTTTTTGTTACTTTCTTTCTTCTCCAATACCCTATTCAATCAATGAAACTTGTCCATTATTACTTCTACTCTCTGTTTCTGCCCCCTGTTCCTTGGTAGAAGTAGTAGTCTCCTAACTGGTCACAGCCAATTCTCCCCATTGCAGCCAGAGTTATCATTATAGAGATGCAAAATTGATTGTGTTGGTCCTCAAAGTTCTCGAATGAAATACTTGAGATATAATCTCTTTCTACAATGATGTGGCTCCAAACGATATTTCCCATCTCATTCTTTGCCTCTTCTGGACATGTGCTGCCCTGATTACCTCAATATTTTGCTCCTGAGACTTGTCATTGTCTTTTATGCCTCTGTCTCTTTGTGAATGGAATTCCCTCTGCATTGAATGTTCTTTTCCCTCTTGTCAGCCTGGCCAGCATAAGACAATTAAGATGTGGGAAACTTGCCATAACTTCCTCTTGCTAGCCAATAATGGTAAATCTACAGGAATAATGATGTGATAATGATAAAAAATATATTGCATATGTATCATAGTTTAGTTCCTCTGCTACCAGGCATTAATCTATATGAATTATAATCTATAAAATGAAATTAGGGATGCACGTGGTGATGTGCATCTGTAATCCCAGCACTTGGGAGACTGAGGCAGGAGGATCACAAGTTCAAGGCTAGCCTGGATGACTTAGCAAAACTCCATCTCAAATAAAAAATAAAAATGGCTGAATATGTAGCTTAGTAGTACAATACCTCTGGTTCAATCTTCAGTACCACAAAACAAGAAAAAAGAGAAAGGAAGAATTAGGAATTGAGATGGAGATTACATGACTTGCTCAAATTTCCAGACTTAACCTCTTTCAGGATCTAAACCCAGGCCACAAGGCACCAAGGTCTGTGCTCAACTCTGGCACACCATGCTGCTTCATGGATCTCTGTCATTGCATTCCCACGTCTTATTTTTCTTCTTACCACACACAGTATTATAATTTCTATCAGTCCTGTGTGCAAGTAACAAAGGTTCCTTAGTCTGTCTTCTACCTGTACAACCCTTTTACTCAATTCCTATAGTGAATTCTAAAATTTTGGTTATTGTACTTTTCAACTCCAGAATTTCTGTTTGTTTGTTTCTTTTTTAAAAAAAAATCATTTCTGTGTATTTATTGATAATCCTTATTTGATTCTCATACTTTCTTTTAGTTCTGTGTATATGACTTTGCTTTTGACCACATTGAAAGTAGTTGATTTAAAGTCTTTGACTAGTAAATCCAATGTCTGGGCATAATTTTGTTAGATTTTCCCCTCTTGTGTATGGGCTATAACTTCTTATTTATTTTTATGACTCATAATTTTTTTTTTGCTGAATATTGGACATCTTAAAGATTTTAAATATTTTAATGTTACAACTCTGGAAAAGTTTTTTTTTTCTTTCTTCCCCAGGGTTTATTTCTGCTGTTGTGGTTGGTCTTTATTATCATTATTATTATTTTTAATTTTGTAAGGTTTGTATTCTTTGCTGTGTATAGCAACAGAAATTTCATTTCTTTAGCTTATTGAGTATCTACTGCTTTGAAGATTTTGTTTTTTAAATGCCTAGAATAAAATAAGAACTCCCAGTCTTTGCACATGGGCTCTGTGTATTCATGGGACAGTTTACAACTCTGTCTTAGGCTTCACTTCCTGCAAGCAACAGAATCTGAAGGTGAATCAGAGATGATAGTTTAAGACCTTCTCAAGTCTAAGAATTCACCAAGCCCTGCAATGTACATGGCCTTCAAGATACCTAAGAACATATGGGAGCTTTGCAAAGCTCTTATTCCTCAAAGCATGTTACTCTTCAGCCTTTCCTTCCAAGCTTCTTGTTTTGCTACCAATGATTGTCCCTTGGGTATAGTGGGTAATACATTTGCCTTTAAAGTTTTTTGAAAAATGCCATTGTGTAACCATCTCAGCCTTAGGAGAGTTTCCCTTTTGGCAACCATAAAAGCAAGCTCTCCAGAGAGGTAAAAACGAACAACCACAAATCTTTGAAAGTTTCGTGCCCTTTGGTAGTAGGAACTATACTGGGACTATTGTCCTCAATGTCGCCTAGCTGAGGAATGGTGTCAGGGCTAAACTCAATACCACAAAGCTCTCTTATCAAGATTCAGGTGTGTGTGTGTGTATGTGTGTGTGTGTGTGTGTTTTCTTTACTAAGTATTAAATGAAGAAATTTGTAAACTCTTAATTCATTTTCTGAGTCCCAATAAAATTAATTCTGATACTTTTTTGATGTCTTTTAAAATTTATTTGATGTTGTTGAGGAGAAAAAAAATTCTCTTTTAAAAAATTTACTTATTTACTTTAATTAGGTATATATGACAGCAGAATGCATTTTGATTCATTATGCACAATTAAAGCACAACTTTACATTCCTCTGGTTATACATGATGTAGCGTTGCACCATATGTACAGTCATACATGTACCAGGGTAATGATGACCTTCGCATTCCACCATCTTTCCTGACCCATGCCCCATCCCCTCCCCTTCTTCCCCTTCAAAACCTTCTTCTTCTTCTTCTCCTCCTCCTCCTCCTCTTCCTCCTTCCTCCTCCTCCTCCTCCTCCTCCTTCTTCTTCTTCTTCCTCTCTCTCTCTCTCTTTTTCTTTTTGTGGTAGTGGGCCTTGCACATGCTAAGCAAGTCCTTGATCACTGAGTTACAGAACCTTGGCATTTTCTATTCAACCACCTTTACTTATATTACTTTCTCATCTGACCTTTCCATAACTAAATTCATGGGAATGAGATGCAAGATGATCTGGCTGCAGCAAATGAAATGCTTTTCAAAAAGGAAGAGGAAAGTGTGCATCAAGCCTTCTTTGAAAGTGTCTAAGGGGTGGATAATAATGGCATAACAGTTAACAAATTATGGCAGAGCAGTCAGGTAACAGCTACATGAGATAGCTGGGAGATTTACAAGGGCAGATTGTGTAGACATTGCCAAGAACTATATGAAGAAGGAAGAAGTAAGATCTACTTGCTTGTATCAAGCGAACTTCTCCAGGGATCTTAAATTTAAGAACTCTGATTCCTCCTCAGGATCATCCCTAAGCTCATACATTACAGATGCAGACTCTTCTCCCTGCAGGCCAAAAGGCTGGAGAAATATAGGCTGTTTTAGTCAGTTTTTGCACTGCTATAATTAAAAGGATCTGACCAGAACAATTTTAGAGGGCTCACTGTTTCAGAGTTCTTAGTCCATAGAAGGCTGGCTCCATTCCTTAGGATTTGAGGTGAGACAGAACATTATGGTAGAAGAGTGTGGCAGAGAGAAGCAGCTTATCTGATATCAGGAAGCAGAGAGAGACTCCACTCTCCCAGATATGAAATATATACCCAATAGTGAACCACTTCCTCCAGCCATACCCCCTGCCTCCGGTTACCACTCAGTTAATACCATCAGGGATTAATTCACTGGTTAGGTTAAGAATATAGCCCAATCATTTCTCCTTGAAACCTTCTTGCATTATCTCACTCGTGAGCTTTTGGGGCACACCTCACATCTAAACCACAACATAGGCCTATTCTCTTCCATACTATCCTTAGCAGAATAAAAGAAATTGTATAGAAAATGAAGGTAAATAAAGAAAGAAAAGAAAAAGAGGTGAGAAAACGGAGAGGAGTAAATCAATGTAAAGTGAGTAAAATAATGTGATCTGGTAGAAAACCATGAGAAAAAGAAACTGTGCTTTCATAGTCATTAATGGCCTTTGTTTCAATTTTATTTTGAAGCCTGGAACACTAGCCACTAAGAGCTTCCCAAATATTATCCTGTCAAAAGGATTCTGGCTATTGCCCAGCACACACAGCTAAATTGGCTGTTGAGTCTCTGCACTCAGGATATGGAAGTTCCTTAACTGTGAGCTCTGGAACTTGCACTTGAGCCCATCCTTGTCTGCTGATTCACATAGAGAGAACTAGATAGAGTCAGAAAAAGTGTGAAATGTATTTTTACTGACAGAGATACTGGGTAGAAGATGGAAGGAGGAACAAATTCTTTTAAAAATCTTCTCTGCTATTTTATGATTCTAACAATGCAAAGTAAGCAAATGGTTTTGCCAATGGTGTCAAGAAGTAGTTCAGTTTCCTGGACTGTGAACCAGAAAGCATGGGACAGATGATGCCATAAAAAGTCCTGCAAGAATGTATTTGGCAGAAGACTTGCCAAAGAAATCAAGAGGGTTATAAATCAAATTTTAAGAGCAAATCATTTTAATAACAGCTAATTCTTATTAAGTTCTGACTGTGTACACTGACCTCAGCATTTTGAACGTGTTCACTCATCTAATTCTTACAAGAACCTTACGAAGTACATACTATTATTTCCCTGTTACAGATGAGGAAACTGAAGCACAGAAAGGTTAAGTACTTGGTCAAGAAAATAAGACTCTTAGGTAGTGGAGTCAAGATGATAAATGGAAATTAAAAGCAACTAAATAAAAAGTTAGCAAAATATACCCTCTAGGAAAATACTATGGTTCCCAGGAGGAAGGAACATAGTAAGGAAGGTCCCCCAGAATTCCCTGTTGAAAAGAAAATTAAAGATGGCTAAGAACCAACTGTTGGCTTTGTGATTAGTGTATTAACCGACTGAAGGTGGAACTAACATGGTGAACCAGTAAAACATTAAATAAAAATCTCAGAAACATAAGTATATGCAGGAATTACTGCATATGATGGGTTTAAAGGAAGAAATGGAATGTTGTAATGAATTAAGATAACTTGAAAGAGGAGATTCATAGAGCAACAGGATTAGGGGAAGAGTCATGAAGATACATACCTCCAGGGGAACTTGGAAAACTGAGGGCAGAAGGCAACGAACATCTGGATGAAAAATAAAAGAATTCAGAAATGGAGGCAATAATATTATAAGAGTGTATTGCAGATGGCCAGACCAGACTGAGCATGTGAAAAATATTTTATTTTTAAATAGTCTTTTCTTAATACAGATTAATAAACTGATGTAATAGCAATGAAATATTTTAACCATGTAGCATGCGTTAGAAGTATTATTCAACTGAAATCAGAACATTTGATAAAATTTTGGCCTTCCTTTACCTACAATTTCATCTCTTAAAAGAATGAGTAAACAATAGGGAAACTGCTATTCTGGACTTCATTTTGGCCAAGAAAAATTTATTGGGGAAATAAATCAGAGAAACCTTCAGGAAAAAAAGTCATAAAATAATCTGTGAAATAATAATGCTGAAAAAAGTTAAGTGTTTCTCCTAGACTTTTGTAAATAAAGTTTAATTAATTATTGGTTTCTAATTTTATTGGACTATGATAAAATGATAGGATAAGCATTAAGCCAATCCCTTCTATGCCTCGTTTACTGAGAGTTTTATCATGGATTGATATACACTTTTGTGAAATGCTTTTTCTGTATCTGCTGAAATGATCATATGTTTTTTTTTCTTTTTGTTTTACTAATGTGATGGATTTTTAAATATTAAACCAATTTTGCAATTCTGGGATAAGCTTCTTTGGTCATGATATTTCTTTTATATATAGCTGGGTTAGATTGGCTACATTTTTTCATCATCATTTTGGCTTCCATGCCTATGAAGCATCCTGGTCTTAGTTTTGTGGTTATGTCTTTTGGGATTCAGTATCATACAATGAGTCGGGAAGTGTTATGTTAAATTCTCATGTTTCTTGATCTATTAAAGTGGCCTTTAAGCTTTGAGAATTATATGAAATAATCAATTTTAGCTTTAGTATTTTGCATAACAAGGTCAAATATCCTGTTCCCATACAGTCACTGGTACCTTGGACCTTCATCTCCTTTCACTGCTCACATATCAATGTTTAATTATTGTTCTGATATTGTGTCAACTTTCGGTTATTGTATTTTGTTCCATATTACTTTATATAGTGGGAGGGTTCTAGCCCATCTTAATTTAGTCTACAGTGTTAAAGAAAGTTTCAAAAAGGTGAGGGGCAAAAATTTCATGGGTAAGATCAAAGAGGACTATGCATAAAAGTTCTGAGAAGTTCTTAAAAACTAAGTAGGCTGTTTACACATTTAGGGTATTATATCAGTAGAGGAGAATACAAGGGTCAAAGCAAAATATCAGTCTTCCGAGGCATGTGTGGCAAATAGTAACTATAAAGCAAATGAAATCAGATAACTATCGCAAAGCTCCATAGACACTAGGAAAAGAAAGAAAAGGCTGTCTGCAAATAACAGGCAATTGAAAGTGAAGTGGAAAATAAAGTGCTTCCCAGGTATTTGATAAAGAGATTCTCAGCTACTGCATGGTGGCAGGGATGAGGACCAGGGCTTATCTATAGAGTAGCCAAACTCCAAAGAAGGTTAAGTTCCAACTATGTAGCAGGGTCCAGGCCCTAGTTAGGAAAGAATGGGACCCTGACTGAGGACAATAGATTGATGTATGTATCTATTGATGAGAATCAATAGATTGATGCTCCTAAAAATTTTAGATTCCCAAATTCCTTGACACCATCTGAACACTTAGGAGTGGCCCACTCTTCTCTGTTCTATTAAAAGGTAGCATCCCCTCCCTTTCTTCAAGATAATGAAGATGCCTCTCACCAGACTATATGTACTTTCCTTAGGGTCTGTTTTCAATGCCCTTACATTCTACCTGGTCTATAGAGAACATGCTAGGCCTGAGAGGAAGGAATGTCTACCCCAAAACAGGTACATGATTGAGCTAGCATGTACCAGCAGGAGCCAGGAAGTACATGGGTCTGAATTGTAAAGGTGCTTGATTAAGGAGACTAGAATGTAAGATTGGGTAAATGAGAGTTTGTTGATTGAATAGAAGAGAATTTATTGATTAAGTACAGAATTTAATACCTTGGCAAGGACAGTAAGAGATGATGTATGTTCACTATAGAATGGCTCCTGGAAGCATGGAAAAAATGATGGCCATCCTAAGTGAGATTGAGATGTTAGAATTATTTTATCAGATGGTGCAGGAGGGATTAATAGACTCTGGAAGGTGGGCATACTAAATGAAGTAGACATAATTGTGTAAGTTGGTAAAACCTACCAAGTGATAATGTTCATGGGATAATCCAGAGGATTCACCATTGTTATGGTCTGAAGGTTTGTGTCCTCCAAAATTCATATGTTGAATTTCTAACCCCCAAGGTTAGGGGCTGGGTTCTTTAGGAGGTGATTATGTCACGAGGGTGAATCCCTAATGAATGAGATTAGTGCCCTTACAAGAGGCTCAAAAGAGCTTGTTCACCCCTTCCTCCATGTGATGACACAGTGAAAAGACTGTTCTAGGGTGTGAGCCCTCAACACACACAGAATCTGCCAGAGCACTGATCTTGGATTTCCCAGCCTATAGAACTGTGAAAAATAAATTTCTGTTGTTTATAAGCCACCTGGTTTATGGTATTTTGTTCTAGCAGCACAAATGGACTGAGACAGTCATTTACTAAATCCAACACCAATGTACTCATGAGAAAGCCACTGATATCACTAAGAAGTTCAATGATGGTTGGTCTCTGCCCAGGTATGATGGTAGAGAGCCCATTTTAGAACCAGATTGACTGATAGCAATGAAGATGATATATCACTGAAATAATATAGTTGAGAGAGGGTTCTCAGAAGCCACACAATAAATGTGAACACAATTACTGTACTGCATGATAGGTCTCAGTGTCTGCTAAGGGACTCTGACTCTCAAAGAGTTATGGAAATAAATAAGAACATTGGTGTTTTAGTGAGGGATCTCCAGAGAAACAGAATCAACAAGATGTGTATAGGGAGAGAAAAAGAGATTCATATTAAGTGATCAGTTCACATGGTTAGAGAGTCTTGGTTATGTCTAGACTATGCAAGGATAGGCCAGTAGTTCAGAGACCCCAAGAAGAGTTGTAGTTTCATTCCAAAGGCAGAATTCTTTCCTGCTCTGAAGAGGTCAGTCTTTGGCCTTTTAAGGTCTTCAATTGATTGGATAAGGCCCACAATTTGGAGGGCAATCTGCTTTACTCAATGTTCATTGATTTCAATATAATCTCATCCACAGAACACATTCACAGAAACATACTGTTTAACCACATATCTGAACACTGAGTCCCACCCAAGTTGACACATAAAATTAACCATCACAGGGGGACAAAGTAGAGCAGTGTTCTACTTGTTCTATCTGAACCAAAAGAGCATCAGGAACCTGAGGAAAGTTATTCTAAGAAGTCACGACCTCACCCAGTTTCCAGTTGTCAGACCTGGAATCTTTAAAGTGAGAAGAGAAGGGCTCCACAACACCTCAGCAAATGGACATGGCAATAATTCCATAAATACTTCCCCAAAGGGACCTACAGACATGTAATTGGGTGAATGACACTGGGAGAGGAGAATGCCCAAAATTTTGAGAACTGTTTGACACAGGTCTGAGTTGATATTGATGACAGAGTCCCAAAACATCATCAGAGCCTTTTATTGGTGTAGGAATATAAAGATGTCAGCCCATTTGTACCACTATAAAATATCATAAGTTGGGTACATTATAAACAATAAAGATTTATTTTTTACAGTTCTGGAGGCTGAGAAGTTCAAGATTAAGGTATTGGAAGTTTTGGTGTCTGGTGAGACTCCACATTTTGATTCCCATATGTTTCCTCTTTGTTAGGTCCTCATATGACAGAGGGACAAACAAGTTCCCTCAGCCTCTTTTATAACAGCAATAATCCCATTCATTAGGACTTTGCATTCATGACCTGATCACCTTGTAAAGGGTCCAGCTTTTAGTAACACCACTTTGGGAATTAGGTTTCAACATATGAATTTGGGAGGCACACATTCAGACCATAACAGTAGAGAAAAATCATAAATGGATAGGGGGTCTCAGTGTCCATGGATATTTCCTCTGTTACCAGATATATAATTTAAAAAGATAAACTTGATGGTTAGTGCAACCTCAAATTAGCCTGTGGGATGAAGTCTAGATCATTATGGGGAAGGCAAAATAAAAATCTTGGGAAATTGCCCCCAAAATAGAGAATTGAAGTCAATCCTGTATCCCAAGAGAATAAACAAAATTGTGTGCTGGGATATAACTTCAGGAGTTATTTTCCCTGTCATATCATCATTTGATTCTCCAGTTTGGCCCCTGTAGAAACAATCTTAGAAAAGAGACAGTAAACTATAGCAAACTCAACCAAGGAGTAGCTCTCAATTGTAACCACCATGGCAGATGTGGTAAACTTGCTAGGGCAGATGAAGGTGGTCTCAAGTATATGATGTTTGACTGATAGTTGGGAAAATGTGTTATTTCTTACTGCCATAACAAAAGAGTATCAGAAACAGTTTGCAGTCATATATAAAGAATAATAGAGATATTTACAGCATTTCCCCAGGGCCACATTCACTCTCCACTTTCTCTCATAATGTTGTCTGAAGTTTTTTCAACCATCTGGATATCCTGCCCAACATCATATTGTTCTACTACATCAATGACACCATGCTAATCATGCCCAAGAAAGAAGTGACCAAATACCAGCACTTCAAAGAGTGAGAGATAAATCCTACGGTGATTTAGGAGATTACACATTGTTAACTTTTAGGGACAAAGTAAGACATCTAATCTAAAAAGTGGACAAATTTTCTCATTTTGTACCATGAAAAAGGAAGCAGGATACCTGGTTGATCTGTTAGGTTTACAGGCATATTCCACGCCTCAGGATAATGCTCAGTCTGTAGAGGAGAAAAGGTCAAAGTTGTACTATTGGAGTTCTTGGGCTAAAGCCCCAGCCCTGGTGGTCCCAACAGATCAGACTTGACCCCCACCTTTCCAATATATCAAAGAGATGAACAGTGGTGAAGGGCGGAAAAGAAGCTTTCATCAGTGTGGTCATGCCTGGAAGAACGCACATGGGGTACAGTGACCAAAGATCTGCCTTCAAGGGACTGAGAGACACTTGGAGGTTTTGTAGAAAAGGGGAATGAAAAGGCAAGGATCGTGGGGTTGCGTGACACAGGGGTGGGGATGGGAACTGCATGGTTGGCAGAATAAGTCATTCTGGTCAGGCCATAGTCTGGTTGATCAATTTCCCAGGACTAGTTTCATGAATCTCTAGAAAGGTCATCAGGTTTGAGGGGGCAATTAATTCCCATTATGAGATGATTGCTCCTGCTTAGGAGGACAGCTTTGATTGGTAGGTTGATGTTCCATGAGGCTCACCATTCCTTGGGAGTAATTTTAGTCCCATGTCATAAAGTTGCATATCAACCAGGACTGTTGTTCTGGAATTCAAAGTAACTGCAAAAGAAAGTAGTTGGAAAAAAATAAGATTTAAAAGACAAATAGAGTCAGAGGGGCAAAATAGAGTTGATTCAGTCAGTGATGGGCCCTCCTTTTATTGCAGTGCATGTAGTTCTGATGCTCAAGTCATATGACTCAGCAGACCAGGTGGCATCAGTGGCAGAAGATGATGCCATGGAATGTATGGTAAGCTCTGCCAGAAGAATCACAATGCAGATCCCTGGGATTCTGGAACAAGACTATCCCATCCCCAGTGCAGCATTTAATCCCCATTGAAAAATAATTTCTAGTATGCTATTGGGCCTAGATGGAATGTCTGACCATTAGACATCAGGTGTACAGAACAGCTGAGCTATCAAGAGGGCACAATAGCTATCACCCCGGAATTATGCACCAATAGGATCAGAGAACACAAGCACAGTGGATGAGAAGGTAGGCCAGACCTGTGTGGCATCCACTGTTGCATTCGCTCCCGTCCTTCCCTCACACCTATGGTTGTATGCAACAGTCCTCTTACCTAGCTCTTGGAGGAGAAAAAATCTTGTTTCCCAAATGAATCAACTTATATTTTGGGTGGGTGAAAGCTACAAATAGATGAAATTGTACTACAATCTCAATCAGAGTGGCCTTGAGAGATAGTAGTGAAGACAAATCCTCCGAATAGGCAGGGCTTTGAGTGGTGTGCCTGATCAACTTTGTGTTGACAGAGAAGTAGCCTCACGTTAGAATATAATCTGACTCACGGGCAGTGTGGTGAATGGCCTGGCCAGTTTGTCAGGAGCCTGAAGGAAGAAAGATTGGAATGTAGGAGGCAATGAGTTCCAGGCATATGGTTAGATAGATAGGAGCAAGTGCAAATGGGAAGATGCTTACAGAGTTTGTCTATGCTCCTCAGAGGACATCTTCTACAGAATAGGCGCTAAAAATAAGTAGACCCAATGCCTGTCAACAGCTGTCACTGCGCCAGTGAGCAAATGAACAAAATAACCTTGGTGGCAGAGATAGGGAGTGTGAATGGAACTCACAACACGGGCAACTACTTATGAAAGCTGATCTAATTGCCACTGCTGCTGCGGATGTCCAACCTACCAGCAAGAGGGATCAAAATTTATTTAGTCATTGAAAAGGTCCTACCCCTCAAGGAGATCAGTGATTCATTTGGTCAACTGCATTGAGTCCCCTCCACTTCAGAAGAGCTGATGATCCATTCTGAAAAGAATAAACACATCGTCTGGATGTGGTTTTACATTTTCTGTCCACGGAGGGTTATTCAGTCCTACTATCAAAGATCTGTTGAAACATTCACTCTACTGACATGAGATCCACATAAACATTAGACAGGGGGCCCATTTTATGGCAAAGAAGGTGCAATCATTGGTCCTTAACTATGAAATCTACTGGCAAGATGGCCTACCAAGCCACTCAGATGCTCCCAGCCTGACAAAACACCAAGAGAGCTTATTGAGTAGGTTGGAGCAGCTTGGCACCATTCTTCATGAGGCAATATTTGCTGTAATCAAGCTTCTTTATGTATCTCTGTGCCCCAGGAGGGTGAATACAAGAGTCTTGAAACCAACAGGTGGAAGCCAGGAGAGTCCAGTGGATCATTGTTTTTAAAATGTCATGCCCAGAACTGAACATGATATTCCAGGTGTTTCATGGAGCACAGAGGGATCTCCCATATTCTGGGATCCAAACAGTACAATTCCCTTCTCAGAGTTAGCTCTCATGTTGAGCTTGGGGGTCAGCCTTCTTTCTCATGAACTGGTATCAAGCCATGTAACCCCGTCCTGTACTTACTTGTAATGTAAACTTTATACATATCTGTATTAAATTTCTCTGTGAGTCTTTCAATCTCTTGGTTGCGTCTTGATTTTGATGTATTTTGTATTTCCTATCTTGTGAGATATGTGTATGGTCGTGTTTTGTCCTGGTTTCCTGTCATACAACTCCTAAAATCCCTGGCCTTTCTGAAGTGATAGTGTCTTTTTGTATGCTGATGGGTTGACTAGTGGCTGGCAGCCTCTAGGTAGCTTCAGGATAGGGACTGGTCACTGGAAAGACCAAGGCAGAATTAGAGGAATGGGTCTTTCAGCCCCACCTCCCAACTTTCAGGGAGGGGTGAGGGGCTAAAGGTTAAATTACTTACCAGTGGCCAACAATTTAATTAAGGATGCTTGTGTAATGAACCTCCATAAAACAAATACTGGGTTAGGAGAGTTAACTGATCAAAATAAACGTTTCACCGAGTTCTGTGACCCACTCCAGCAAATTAATTAAATCTGAGAAGAGGGTTGTGGGAACCCCAGTTTTTGACCTGTCAGTCAAAAGCACAAGTAAAAAAAAAAAACAAAAAACTGGTTGCTTGTGATTGGCATCTGAAGTTGTGGGGACAGTGTCTTGGGGACTGACTACTCAACCAGTGGGATCGGAGGCAATTGCTGGGTACACAGTGTCAGAACTGTTGAATCTGAGGGCAACAGCTGGTGTCCACTGCTGAGGAAAGTCTACCTACACATGGGGTTAGAAGCTTGTAGCTAGGACATGAGGGACCTGGAAATCATACATGCTAGGAAGAGCTTGAGGGAACAGAAATTAGAACCCAGGGAGTAGAAGACAGAGGAGGAACATAGTAGTTATCTTCAAATATTTGAGAATTAAAAAGACAATAACCTGGGTAGGGCTGTAGCTCAGCGGCAGAGCACTTGCCTAGCATGAGTGAGGCACTGGGTTTGATCCTCAGCACCACATAAAAATAAACAAATAAAATAAAGGCATTCTGCCCATCTACAACTACAAAAAATAAAAAATAAAAAAAGACAATAACCTGTATTTGGGTACAAACAACAGAATGAGAACTATAATCACTTGGTGATAGATATTCATGGAGTTCAGGAAATATTACCCCATGGCAGGCTGAGAGTTTTAAGTTGAAGGACACTAAGAAAAATGAAGAAGTGGAAAGTTCTCTCTGAACTTCTCTCCCACATCTCTTCTGCAGCCTCTCATGTGACAGGTGTCTGGCCCTATATCCAGAGGGGAGGAGGCTACACAGAGAAGCCAAGAAGAATCTCAACTAATGGGCCTTGCAACATTCCCCCAGTTTGTCACCATTAGGTCATGTCTTCGTCTTGTCTCATCAAACTTCTACGTGATTCCATTTTTCATCAAACCTAAGCAGATAAAAAGAAGACAAAAGGAAGGTCAGGGAATTCTAATTTTAAAGTTTCAGGACTTTCACTCCCCAATCCAGTCTCTCTCCTTGCCTGTCACTACCAAATTTCTGGGAAATCTGTAATCTTAGAGTCATAGTAGATTCATACATGTATCATAATTACCTTATGCACAATTAATTGGCCCACCAACAACCTGATTAAGCAAAAAGAGATATGATATTTTAAGAAATTTATAATTTAGGGGACTTTCCAGCATTATATATTTATCAGATAGATAATGGAGACCAGGTCAGTCTAAGGATTCTGAGAACATCCAGATACCTTAAGCCATCTTGTGGTCACCAGGCTGATATCATTCCTACCTACCTTCCCATACCCACCCTTCACCAAGTTGCCTTTACCAAAGGGAGGTGGTGGGGGTGGGACATGCAAAAGTGTCTCTCTTACCCTCCAGGTAGCCTACATTGTCCCTTGAACATGTCTCTGCTTTCCTAAATAAATCTCTGTGTCTCTGTCTGACATGTGCTCAAATTCTCTTCTGTTATCTTTGTCAAGGACCCCACTTGTCCTGCGTTGAAGTTTACCTCTCCAGGATCTCCTCAGACCTCTTCCAGTGACAGATCTTTGAGTTTATTTCTGAAGGCTCTTGTATCCTGTAAAAGCATAGATTTCTTATGTTTTTCTCTTACTACTCTTCTTGTCTGTCATGAACCTTGCAATGATTAAGGAAAAGTTTACTCTTTTTCCCATAAAAATCCCCCCCGCCAAAAAAAAAACCAACCATGCCACAAAACTTTGTTACAGACTAAACTGGTGTCAAGGAGTGGCCATGTAGCAAGACACAGTGAAATTTGGGAAGGAGGAATTTAACAGTCGCTATGGACTTTCTCAACTCTAATATTATATGATTTCTTCTGTTAAAATCTTTCATTTCAGACTCAGGCAAAAATGACTGTTGATAATCATGTAGCCTCTCCATCCTCCTGGGAGCTACACTTGAACAGAATTAAGGACATAAGAAAGAGTTAATTTGCTAGCTGGTGGTGTGAGGCATTTTAGCTCTGGTTGGACTGAATGCGGGAGGGTCTGGAGTCCTTTCCGGCTGCTTCAATTCCCATGGGCATAGCAGCTTTCTTTCCCCTGTAAGGCTGGGCTCACTTTGCTTTCCTGGCACAGGGAAACTTCTGCAAGAATAAAGTATTTGTTGTTAAATCCGCTCTTCCTGCAAAGCCTGTCATTGCTTCCCAGGGAACATCTTTACATCACAAAAGCATCCGTCTCCTTTTAAAATGAATGAATGAATGAACCAAAATGTCAGTGCTTTCATTTCCTTGAATCAAAAGATTGCTTACAGTAATAAAAGACAACCCAGAGTAACTGAGTATACATGAAAGAGGGAGGAAGTACCCAGTAAAGCCTACATGATAAAAGCCCCTTTGGCTGAAAGATAGGCCTGTCTGGATACAAAATTGGCATTTCAGAGCCATATAATTTATGGAAACGGTAGTCAGAAAGATATTTTATCTTGGTCAAAAAAAAAAAAAGTACGACCTTGAGGTCCTCCCTGAGGACAACTTCCTGCTGGAGCTTTCTGGATGATTAATCAAGAGGCTGGATATGAGGTCACCTCTTCAGGTGCTGGATACCTTAGATGGAATGATTACGACCACCACCTGGGCACCACTGGAGTCTGGTGGGGGGCTCCTCCCCCACCTCTCCAGCCACGGCCTCAGCTGCACTCACGCAGCCACTCTGCATCCAGCTTGACTGGGACTGATTAGCGGGCCTTGATGAAGCTCTTCCCCCACTGAGACTCCCTGGCAAGGCTCTCCTTTGGCGACAGCCCTGTGTGTGCTCCTGGCCCGGCGTTTGCTGCTGTCATAGCCGTCTGGGGAGTCTGGCAGGAGGTTTACAGCAGTGCTTCAGAACAAGCGGGTGGTTTCTTGGGAGTGGGGGTAGGGGGTTGTCTATACTTAGCATAATTCTACCCAGGGGTGAGAAAATAGGAGAAGTGAAAGGGTTGGTAAAAATGGATCTCAAGTAGTGAGAGAGCCCAGGGAGTGCCTTGGCCTGGAGTCACTTATTTTCATGACCTCACAAGCTTCAGAAGACCCATTGAAATCACCATCCTCATGTACATCCGCAAGACTGGGATTCTAGTTAGAATAAGATATATTCCGTGTTTTGTGTAAATATATCAAAACGGATTCTACTGTCGTGAATAACCAAAAAGAACAAATAAAAAGTAAAAATAATAGAATAAAGAAGTCCCAGCTTCAATGTAACTTACAGGGGCCTCTTGATAGTCTGAAAAACAGCTGGAAAACAAAGACATCCATCAAAGGAAGGGCCTTGGTAGCAAGTGGAGCACTTTCAGTCACAGAGTTTTAAATATGAGGAGACGTGTGGCCACTGGTCACGGTGAGTTTCGGATCCACAGGCACCTTAACACAGGTGTAGTTGGGTAGAAGACGGGAGCTGGTACATTCAACCTGGAAGGCACTTGCAAAATGATCATGGGCATTTCTTTTTCCTTTCTTTTGTTTGGGAGAAGGCAGGGATGCCAGGGATGGAATCCAAGGCCTTGCACATGCTAAGCACATGCTACCCCTGAACTACACCCCGGACTCCAATCATGAGTATTTCTATTTGACAAAGTATTGTGTTTTGTTTAGTTTTGAGATTGTTCCTGACGATTCCCTATTTGTAGCACCAGAGTTACCCAAACCTCTTGTCTGCTTGGAAATTGAGGGATTATGTTAATCAGTGCTGGGGATGTAGCTCAGCAGTAAGAGCCTAGCAGTCATGAGGTTCTGGGTTCCATCTCCAACACAGGGGCTGAAGTGGCAGGTAGGGGTTAGAATTCTGTTTATTTACTCTTTATTTTAGTCTAACAATTCCATTTTACACTACCAGAGAGCAGGCTTAAACAGTGCAGTTTCCAGATAGTATCTGAAAGAAAGAAAGAAAAAATTACAGAAGAAACTAATTCGGAGTAATCTGATCCCTTCAGAAATGGATAAGATCTAAGAAATCTAAATCTATAATGACATGTGGGGCAACTTGTACATTCAACTTACTGACTCCTAAGTGCTCTCTTTCCTACTGAGTAGGTTTTTGTCTTTTTCTTTTTTTAAACACAAAGCCCTTAACTGTTAACAACTTATTTTTAAATGACATTAGAGTGCCCTTTTTAATTGGTCTAAAACAATCCCTTGCATCATGAAGGATGACTCACTGCAGGACCCAGACGTCCCCTCAGTATCTAATTTCCTCCACAAACACTTAGGTATGACAATGGCTCAAAGGAGCCCAGCGTCCCAGTTATATTCTTTCTTCTATGTTCAATTCAACATTGTTTTGTACTTATAAGGAATTGTTACACTAATCATCTTTTGGCCATAATATAATCCACCTACCACTGACCAACTACAGAAGAAAAATTAAACAAACGTTTTGCTGTTGTTATCCTTCTTTTTCCTAGGGGTTGAGCTTCTGAAGCCAGGAGGTCACTTGGATTATGTATACAACGTTGGTAATTGCATTCCTAGGTTCTCCAAAATGCCACGGCGCTCACTGGAGTCCAAAATAGCTGTTGCAAACAATGACAATTACAGCCCAGACATTTTCAAACACAGCAGGTTATTGGCTGAGGCTGTGATGGAAACCCTAAAAAATATATAAATATTTTGAAATGCTCTGTAAATCAAACTGATGCCCCAGACTCGGAGAGGGTTGTCTCGAAGCAGCTGAAGTCATTTGGAGGCTGAGAGGCTTTGTTGAAGGGTGTTGGAAAACTTTTGAGCTTGTTAATATTAAGCCCAAATGTCATAATTAAATGATTTTAAAGTTTTCTCTCTCTCCAGGAATAGAGATCACAGTTCTGACTGTTCACTCTCACCCTATAATAAAGGTTCCTACTCTTTAAGAATAAGATTACCAACCCTCAAATCCACCCCCCCCCCCACATACACACCATCACTTCCATTGGTTTAGTAATTACAGCATGGGGTGAATGCTGTGGAGTGGAAACTCTGACAAGGGTTCAGGAAGGGAAGCCTGTGGCGGTACCTGCTGTCATCTTCAACTTGTCCGGGTCACAGAGCAACAGCGATGGCTGCCATAGGGACCAAAGCCTCGAGAAATGTCATTGAAATGTTTGAGCAGTGTCTGCTGCCCTGGGCCAACCTGTGGAGGGTTGTGATGCCTGCTGTTTGGGGGTTTGTGGGACTAATGTGGGGAGGCTTCTGAGTCTTGCTGGAGTCAGGGCTGAGATAAGAAATGCAATAGTAATAAAATCCCACAGCCTCAGGACTGCCTGCCAGAAGGGCCAGCTCTTACTCAGGATATGAAAGATCCTTCTTTGGATACTGACATGTGAAATGGGAAATTAGAACACAATGCTGCCCTACTGGGAAGAACCCAGGGTGAGTCAGGACAGTTTCTTTGTCTAATGAGTAAACTTGCCATTTTAGGTAAATCCCTCAAAAGTAAGTCATTTCCTTATTTATTTATTTATTTGTTTGTTTATTTATTTATTTATTTAGTGGTGCTGGATCCAGGAGGGGGTCCTCTGCCAAAGAAGCATACCCTCGTCCTTTTTATTTTGAGACAGGATCTTACTATATTATAATTCTCAAACTTGTGATCCTCTTGTCTCAGCCTGTTGAGTTGCTGGGATTACAGGCATGCACCACCCTACAAAGCAATTTCCTTCAAATGCTGCAAATTATTAAAACAAACAAAAATCCACCCATATTCCAATTCATTAATAAACATTTGTACCAGGTCCTGGGATACAATACAAATATCAGAAAGACACAGACCCTAAGTCAAGGAACATATGGCTTATGAGGGGAGTAGATATCAAACAAAGAAGAGCTGAGAAATAAATTTACATTGTAACTGAATATAGTATTAATTTATTTATATCATTTTGCTATCTTTTTATTTTGTATGTGGCATGAACCATGCATTATTTTCAGCTTACCAATGACTAAACTGTGAAGGAAGAATATCACTGTTTTTCAGGGATTGGGAAGCAGCAGAGAACATATCTGGTCCAAAGGACATCTTGATTTTTCACTACCCAATGTCCCCATTAAGCTTCTTCTTGACCCTCTGAGAACATGCCCCATGATGGGGACATGTTGCTTAGTGACTGCCTGCCTCTTGTCATGCAGCTCTTATAGGTCTGGGTAGGACATTTTCAGTTGCTTGCAACATGAATCCAGCTCTTCTTTGACAAAAATGGAAATTCACAATCCAAGTACAGGTTGAGCATCCTTAATCTGAAAATCCCAAATCAAAAATGCTCCAAAATCTAAAACTTTTTCAATGTCAACATGAAACTCAGAAAGTTTTAGACCTTGGAGAATTTCAGATTTGGAATTTTTTAGATTAAGGATATTCAACTGGTAAAGGCTATGCAAATATACCAAAATCTGAAAAATTCCAAAATTTGAAATGCTTCTGGCCCCAAGCATTTCAGACAAGGCATACTCAACCTGTAGCAAACAATGGGAAAGGCCAGAGCACAAGTTCCATGTCAGACCAAGCTTCTTGGTCTACCCCATACCAGACAAAGAGGTAGAAAAACCATACTGTAATTTTGGGACAAAAGCAATGTTTCTTGTCTTAGATGATAATTCTGTCCCTATAACTTACCTCTCTAGATCAAACCCTGGCAAGTTTAATTTCTCTCCAACTTGAAATTCTTTAAAATATTTAGATAAGCCAGGCAGGGTGGCTCATGCCTATAATACCAGCTACTTGTGAGCCTGAGGCAGGAGGATCACAAATTTGAAGCCAGCCTGGGCAATTTCAAATAAAATAAAAAGGGCTGATGATGTAGCTCTGTGGTAAAGCACTCTTGGGCTCAATCCCTAGTACTACCACACACACACACACACACACACACACACACACACACACAAAGAAATCCTAAAAATAATGAAATATCTAGACAAACACAAAGAAATTAAAATACTGTAAACCAGGTATCTTATAAGCAACAGAAATTTTACTTCTGTGGTTCCAGAGGCTGGAAAGTCCAAAACCAATATACCAGCATATTCTGTGTCTGCTGAGGCCCTAATTCCTTAATGACAGACTTTTCCCCATGTCCTCACATGGAAGAAGGGGTCTTACAGAATGGAACTGATCCCATTCATGACAGCTCCATCCTCATGACTTAATTGCCTCCCAGAGGCCCTTTATGCAGATACCATCACCTTAAAAATTAGGTTTCAATATATAAATTTGGGGTGGGCAGCCCAACATTCAGGTCATAGCAAAGTCACCTCTGTGCCAAATATTCTTTGATCCAAGACCTCATTCTTTAATTTTGTCTCCTTGTCATGGTGTTTTTATGTGTTTATTGTCTAGTTTAACTGTGTCCACTGCTCCATAGTCCCTAACACAGTCTCCAAATACAGCATCATGAGAGAAGGGCTGAGACATGCCATGTTACTGAAAAGGAAATGTATAGGTGTCCAACCCCCACAAATCCCCAGAATTTTTCTAATATTTATATGTATCTGTCCTTGAGGTATTTGGAAGTAAGCATATATCTGTCTTAAATTACCATGCATAAAAAAGACCCCACTGATGTTGCCTTTCTTATACCATCTAAACACTGTTAGATATCACAATATATAGACATGTTCTGAAAAATATTCTACTTGTAATTTATAAGATATGGCTGACCCCAGGGAACATTTCCTAAATAATCATTCGATTGTCAGGAAGAGTAGGACAGGTATCAGGAGTTTCTTCTCATGACTCCACTCTCCTTTGCTTAACTACACTGTGGTGTCCTACACATGACTTCCATCCTAGCTTGACTTTTAAATCCAGGAGCCATCTGTTAGCTGGGTACTGTGACATGCACTTGTCCCAGTTATTTGGGAAGCTGAGGTGGGCAGTTGGCTTGAGCCCAGGAATTCAAGGCCAGCCTGAGCAACTTAGCAAGACCCTGCATCAACAAAACAAAACCACCATCTATTGAGAAGATGAGCAAGATGTTACCTCAGATACATGTCAACATTTGTTTGTTTTGTTTTTGCAGTAGTGGGGAATGAACCCAGGGTGTTGTGCATGCTAGGCAAGCACTCTATCACTGAGTCCTATCCCTGGCCCTTGACATGTTCTTTAAATGGTAGTTTAAGGAGCTGCTACTTTACTCTATGTACAATCCCCATTCCTCATGGAATGGCGTGTGGCTTTGTTCACTTGACCTGCAAGTTTTTTTCGTTTCGTTTATTTTTTTGTACTGGGGCTTAAACCCAGTGGCAATTTACCACTGAGCTAACATACCCAGCCCTTTTTATTTTATTTTATGTATTTTTGGAGACAAGATCTCACTTGCCCAGGCTGGCCTCAAACTTCCTTCTGCTTCAGCCTCCTGAGTTGCTGGCATTTCAGGCATGTACCAGTGCAAGGTTGATTAGTTAAGATTATTAGAATTGCAAATAGAAATCAACTGGGCCTAGTGAAATTTAAAAAAAAAGAAAGAAAAAGATGAGGTAATATAGGATTCAGGAGGATTTCAGAGTATACCAAGTGAATGAGCTGAATTTCACAAGGAACAAGAATTGGCCTCCACAGTATTGTGTGGAGCTAAAGTAGTTGAACCTTTTTCTCTGCGAGGCTAGACAGGCCCTTTTTCTCTGACTGTCTCTGTATGCCTGTTTTTTTTTTTTTTTTTTGGTTTTTTTCCTCCTCTGTATTTAGATAAGCCTTTTCTGCGTCTTGACACAAGTGGCCGAAGATGCCCTCCCTGTGGAACACAAGTTTACAAGTCCTGCAGGTCCGGTCAGACCCAAAGAGACTGGCTGCCTCGTTGGATTCCAGTCCTACATTCCCAGGGAAGTTCCACTGGCCCATCTACACCAAAGTCCTACTTGATCAGCTATCGTCAAGGAAGCAGGTCCACAAGGAACAAAGCTGGGGTAAGGCTCTCACCAGGGATGGGAAAGCCGTTCTCAGGGAAGAGAGGCTGAGCTGTCATCCCAAGTGCAAGTGTCCTTCTCAGTCTGACTTCACCTTACAATGTCGGCATGTTTCTGTGTTCATGTATTCACTGCAATCATCTCGACTTTTGTCTCATCAGATAATCCTTCCTTCTGTAGTGATGTTTCATACTGTTTCCCTGGCTTTTCTGTCTCCCCATTTTTATTATCTTATAGTTGAACTCTTCTCTATTGACTGTCTTTATTAAGCTCTGATAGGGAAGAAAGCATCCACGGAGAATTTTCTTCTATTCCATGAATTGTTTCCCCTCACTGTGGATTCTTTATCTGTCTTTGTCATGCTGTGTTATCCTTCATCCAGGGCCTTTCCTATGATTTGCATAATTTCCATGACATTCTTTTCATCTTGCTGATTCTTTACACTGGTGGCTTCATGGGACCTTTGAACTGCTCTGCATATAGATATGCAACTATATGTACTTGTACCCACATGAATTCTACTTGATCTCTTCCTACTGCATCTGTGGCCTGTCTTCCCTTCAGCGTTACAGATCCAGTAGGATTGGATGTTGTTATGTTTGCTTTTCTGTGATGGAGTTAGGATGGTAGGTAGGAAATTAACTGTGTGAATCTTCAGTTGAAGGACATGGGCTGTGGTATCCTTTGAAGATTTATTTATTGGCAGTGCTGGGCATGGAACTCAGGACCTTGTAATGCTAGGCACCCTTTGAAGATTAAAAAGGAAAAAAAAATCGTACAAGAGTTCATTCCATCTTCCCTGTAACAGACGATGTTGGCTGTGGTTGTTGATGCATTTCATCATGGAGCCTGAAATCCATCATCTTCTGCTAAGATGGACTTTCCTCATTAACTTGTTCAATCCACATCTCTCCTCTAGTTAGGAGATAATAGTGCTGATTTTCAGGATTTGTCAAATGATCTTCTTTAGGACTGATTCTTTGGGACAGGGTTGGGAAACACTCAAAGCCTTGCCAGAATCTTTAGTATATTTGCTTGGAGGGCAGCAAACATTGGATTTCAGCAAACATGCCGCGGGCATAGGCACACCCACTGGGGTATCAATGCAGTCACTAGTTGACAGTCACCCAACAGAAGCAATGACCAACCTATGGGAATATCCAAGGAAGCCGCACTTATGAGGCCTCAAGAATGGAAAGCCAGGGTCCTACATGGGACTAAGGTGATGGAACCATAAGCCAGGGCCATGGTAAATAGCTGTAGGACGCCCAAACCAGGAGAACTCACGTTTTACACCTAGAATGTTATTGAAGCCTCACATCAACAAGTGGGAGAGTTAAGAACGAGCTCTACTTTACTGAGAGGGAGCTGAAGCTGGGAACAAATAGACAGGTGTCAAAGGCAGGGGTAGAAAACAGCTCTTCTGACCCCTCCTTTAGGGCTCTTTCTTGCACAGGGTCACCTTGTGCCCTCTTGTTGACCTGTGCTGGGGGATTCTTCTCTCGTCTGCCCCTGCTTCCTGGGGGGACTGCAGCTAGGTTTGTGAGGCATGGGGCTTGGAACACCATGCTGTTTTAGTATTCCAAGGAACAGATGTAAACAACTGTGATCAGGCCATGGCAACACCATCCAAAGCCCATCTCCCTGGAGGCCTGTACCCATCAACAACAATCGTGTCATCTTGGACAGCTGGTCCATTATATTCAACATGCCATGTCTCTCAGGACTGGCAACTTCTCGGAGCTTTGTGTTTTACCCTCTTTGGTGGCGTCTAGTGAATTTTTTAAAAACAGAGTATCTTGCCTCTATGATTAAACAAGTTGGTTTCTCTCCCCCTCCCCATCCCAACCCTGCCTCTGACTCCCTCTTCTTTCTTTTTTTAGAATAATTCAGTGTATTGACTTTTCCCTTTGCCGATAAGCTCCTTGGCAGCCATGTCTGCGGGGAAGCCGTTTAGTTTTCTGGCTGTTTTAAGTCAATCTAGGCATTTCAAACTGACCAGACTCGTTGAAAGGAGGCAGCAGGTCCTGGGGGCACTTGAGGGTGTTTTGAGCCATGTGATCATTTTCAGAGATGGGGCTGTGCTGGGTCAGCCAGCGTCTCAGATGTCGAAGGAGCACAGAGGGGCAAGTCTCTCCCACTTGCCAGGCTCTGCCCATGGGGGCTGCACTGCAGGGACAGCAAGGTATCTGGAGTCTGTCTGCTTCCCTCCAGCAGAGGACACTGAGGGTTAGAGCCATATTCACCTCCTGTTTGGTTGCTTTCCTGCCCACTTTTGGGAAGGTCTCCATTTCAACGTCACCAAGTTTGTGCCAACTTGAATTCAAAGCCAAAGCCGTGCTGGGCCTTAGAATTTTTTGGATGTTTGGTGGGTGACACTTGTATCAGAAGAGTGCTGTGAAAAAGACAAGAGGTCTGAAAAATGCCTCCCTTGGCTGGGAGGCAGGAAACCTAACCCTGGGACTATTTGTGCCATATGACCACGGAAAAGCTGACGCACATCTGTACAACACAACTTCCCCATCTCGAAAACAGGGATAATCCTGTCAGTCAAAGCTTTCTGAGGGGCCAGTCATGTAGCTCAGTGGTAGAGCGCTTGCCTAGCATGCAAAAGGCCCTGGGTTTGATCCCCAGCACTGCAAACAGAAGAACAGCTTTCTAAGTCTTGGGAATTCTATGGTAGATAAAGCTCCATGCTCATCAACCAGGTTCTGGGGACACTTACAGGATTGTTTGTTTTGTCCCAGAGCTTGAACCCAGGGGGCGCTTAAACACTGAGCCCAGCCCTCTGTATTTTTTTTTTTTTTGAGACAAGTTTTTGCTAATTTGCTTAGGCCCTTGCTCAATTGCTGAGGCTGGCTTTGAACTTGAGATCCTCTTGCCTCAGTCTCCCTAGCTGCTGGGATTATAGAACCTGGCTTGCAGGACTTTTAAGCCTTGTGATCATTCTCAGAAAGGGGGCTGAGCTGATTATTTATCATTTTGTTACAACTTTTCAACCTGGCCAGAAGTGGACTGTTGGCTGAATCCCATTTCTCTCTTCTTGGACTGAGCACTTGAGTGAACTACTCAGGGAGTCAATTGTCCATCTCTCCTAACAGTCGGACAGATCATCAAATGATATTTATTGAGCAGCCCAGTGCATCTGGCAGGCCACTGGCCTCCCCATTTCTACCTCTGCGTTCAGTATGGTAACTAGAAATTAGCAATCAAGAGAATGAGTTGAGATCATCATCTTAGGCAATTTTCTGTCTGGCGAGTATGTGAATCCAGGCCTTTGCCACAGGCCTTTTTGTAAAAACCTTTTCTCATTCCATTTGTCGGCTCCATAACAAACCCAGGGGACAGCAGCCTGCATTTTGTGGGCAGCAGCAACTCTCATGACTGTACCTATTTTGGTCAGATACTGAGGGAACAGGCAAGAATTCCTATAGAGTTACACTGGGAATGGAAAGATCTGCCCCAGATTTAGCAATTACACATCTCAAATGGGAAGTGTAGAAAAATTCTAAATACCAGAATTGGAAAGAAAACCAAAAACAAGGAAGGGTGTATTTATACAGGCTAAGGACACAACGTTTAGGGATCGGGCTAAGGTGAAGTGTTCTTCCACTCCCAGTTTGAGTATCTAGTCTGTCTGAAGCAATGGCCTTTCCCCTCAATGCTCTGACAAGAGCCATAAGCTCATGATGGTGGCCTCTTTTCACTTCTCTAGATAAATTTGGGAGAAAAGAATTTCCCAGATGGGAATAGAAAAGACAGAAGAATGAATTGGACATAATTTTCCTATGTTCATAGATGAATACACAACCAGTGTAACTCCATATCACGTTCGATCACAGGGATGGGAAGTTATACTCCATGTGTGTATAATATGTCAAAACACATTCATGTCATGTATAACTAAAAGACAAATAAGTAAATAAATAGAGAATTTCCCAACACAATCTCAGACCAGTTACCCTCAGCTAGGACCTACTTCCCAGACTGGGAAACCTGGGGTGTGACAGGGAAAAACCCCTCTACCCAGGGCAATGCTTTCAGAAGGCATCACCCTACTGGGGGAAGTACAGGAAAGGGTTCTAGAGAGAGGAGAAGGCAGAAGAGGATCACTTGTCAACTGGAATATGAGCATTCCAAGGACATAATGTTAACTGTCCTCTTTTTGTTCTTAGTGTAAATGTGTCCTCTAGTGCACGGAAATGAGCATCCAAAGGGGAACTCCTCTGAGCAGAATCTACTGAGACCAAGCCAATCTCATGGGTTGGAAGAAGAAAGGGCTCAACACCAATGGCTAGGAGGAGGACAGCTGGCCACATTTGCTCACATACCATTGGCTACACACAGTGAAGTCAAAGCTAGGTCTGAAGTGAATGGGGCAGGAAGTGATTTCTCTCTCTCTTTTTAATATATCTTTATTTTGTTTATCTATCTTTACGTGGCACTGAGGATCAAACCCAGTGCCTCACATGTGCGAGGCAAGCATTCCGCCACTGAGCCTCAACCTCAGCCCCAGAAAGTAAACTCTTTCATAGCAGGGGCCACTGAAAGTCACGTGGCAGTGGGCAAATCTGAGGAAAGAAGAGACAGCGGAACTGACAGTAAATTCTACCGCTGCCTTGTGCAGTGACCCACTTTTGTAGTGGAGAAAAGCTGCTTAGCTCCTGGGGCAGTCAGGAAGCAAGGGCCAGAGGAAGGGCCACAGGGAAAGAGTGCCCTTCCAGGGGACATCCCTAGTAACCCTCTTCCTCTAACCATGTCCCACCTGCCTACAGTTACCACCCAGTTAGTCCATTCCAACTAGGATAGACTGATTAGGCTACAGCTCTCACAGTCCTATCTCTTTACCACTGAACATTCCTGCATTAATACGGGAACTTTGGAGGGACACCTCACATCCAAATCATAATATCCCTCAAAAGCTCACATGTTGAAGGCTTGGTCCAAAATGCAGCAGTGTTCAGAGGTAGAGCTGTTGGCAGGTGATTGGATCACAAGGATCCTGAATTCATGAATGGACTAATCCATGTATGGATTCATAACCTAAGGGGCTGTTGGGAAGTGGTAGAGACTTTAGGAGGTGGGGTCTGTTCACAGAAAGTCAGTCATCGGGGGTGTGCCCTAGAAGGGTATATTTTATCTCTATCCCCTTTCTCTCTCTCTGTCTCTCTCTCTGGCCACCATGATGTTCTGCCTCACCACTGGTCCAGAAACAACAGAACTAAGTGACCATAGATTGAAACCTCTGAAACAATTAGCCAGAATAAGTCTTTCTTCTGTAAGTTGATTCTCTCAGGTATTTTGTCACAGTGACAGAAATTTAAGGTCTTTCTTTCTCTTTTTCTCTTTCTTCCTTTCATGGTGATATAATATATGTGATATAAAATTTGTCATTTTCATCATTTTTAGCATATAGTCCAGTAGAATTAGGTATATTCGCACTGTTTTATAAACACTACCACCATCTATCCCGAGAACTTTTTCAGATTCTCAAACTGAGACTCTATGCCCATTGAACATTCACTTCCTCTTTCCCTCTTTTCCTGGCAAATACCATTCTACTTTCTTGTCTCCATTTATTTGACTGCTCTAGAGAGCTCATAAAAGTGGAATAATGTAGTAATTTGTCCTTTGTGTCTGGCTTATTTCACTTAGTATGATGTTGTTAAGGTTCATCCATGTTGTAGAATGTGTCAAAATTTCCTTCCTTTCAAGGGCCAAATTATAGTCCATGTATATGTATACTACGTTTTATATATCCACCACCTGCTAATGGCTGCTTGGGTTCCTTCTACTTTTTGACTACTGTGAATAGTGCTACCATGAACATGGGAGTAAACATCTCTCTTCAGTCTCTCCTTGTGGGTGTACATGCGGAAGTGGAATTGCTAAAACAGATGATCATTATTTTGAAGAACTTTTTCACAGATCATGGACTTCTTCATCTCTCAGGCAAGGACTCCTGCTCTCAATGATTTTTCCCCATTTTCCTCAGGGTCATTGTGCCTCTCAATCTGCTTCTATCAATGTTTGGAAGTGTAAGTGAGAAATTTTGGGATTTTTCAAGATTGTTAGATTGAGGGAAGACCGAGTCTATTGTATTGTTCCATTCTGTCATCTTATCCTACCAATCTGTTTCTTCAGTTTTTGCCTAAAAGTTTCATTTGTCTTCTATACAGTCATGGTACGTGCCACAGAAGAGATGGCTGCTATAGTCTAAAATGTTGTTTTAAAATTATTTGTGGGTTATGACATTTTCCATAGCTTCCAAGTAGTAAAAAGTTCATTTTAATTATACTAACAACTCTCACTAGGAGTTGCTACAATTCCCTTTATGTAGCAAAGAAGGCCAATTCTGTGGGTTTGAATACCTTTGCTTTCATGAATAATTCAATAAGGCAGTTAATAAAGATAAGTGATTGTTAACATGCAATGGGGGTAAAATTATGGGTGATTATTCAAGCTTTTCTCAACAGAGCTATGATATCATTTGGCCAGGATTCTTCAAGTTCCCTTGCAATGCAGGAAGACTTTGATAGTTATTTACACAAGTCTTTGCTCTAAACTTGGATGGAGCTACACAAAGCGTTTCTTAGACTGTAGAGACAGGCTCTGTAGCTCCACAGACCTCAGTATGAGAAATACTCATCAACTCACTCCCAAGCACTGGAATCCAGACTCAGCCACAGATGAGGCTCTCTGAGACCTGATGAGTCTCTTAGTCTCTACTAACAGCCAGCCTGCTCCACTGTGGCAGAAGCAGCTTGTAGGACAGAGGCAAAAATATTGCAAATTGTCTCTCTCCTCTCTCTGATGCTAGGGCATGGGCATGTGACTGAGTCTTGGTTCCTGTGTCCCCAGGGGGAAGCTTTCTAGAGGTGTGGAGAACACTCTTTCTCCCTGATAGAAAGTGACACACCAGCAGAAACAGCCTCTCCTATTTACTATTCAGTCTTTTCTGCAAGTGTTCCTGGTACTACTGCCACCATCTTTTTATGAAGGGAGTCAGGGATGCATGGAGGTAAACCTGGGGGAAGATGGAAGAGGACCTGGGACCTGTGGAACCTCCGACTTCACTTGGAAACTGCCCAGCCTTCAGTGTTTGTTTGTTTGTTTGTTTAAGTCTCCTGTTCAGTTTTCTATCTTTGCAGCTAAGTCTGAAAAAAATATGAAGTAGAAAAATAAAGGTGATGCAGTTACTTCTACTAAAGCAAAATGTATTCATTTCCTTAGTGCTAAAATGTAGTTTCTTACAGAAAGATGACTTTTATGGTAATAGTAAACTAGACTCTTTTTAAAAATTTGTCCTTACTTGGCAAGTAAAATGTTAGCCACCTTATATCAATCTTCAAAGTATTTTTGAAATTTCACTGGTCCATGAAATCTGAAAGTCTGGAAAGCACTGCTCTAACTTGAGAAAAACTTGTGCTAGGGCTACTGTTCAGAATTGGTTTTTAGGCCAGTTGCTCTCCTCCCTGGCCACCTTTCTACATGAAAGACTTATGCCTCTTGACTTCCACCTTTCCTTTGGTTTCCTGCTTTAAACTTTGGACTGAATTATTAGCACACATTTGTGCACATTTTCTCTTTCTCTCTCCACACACAAACACTTTTTTCAGGCATGAGTTCTTACTTCCTATATGTTCATCACCTATATTCACTAATCATATGCTTTTGCCACTTCTTTAGCGGCAGGGGGGTGGATAGTTTCAGGATTGAACCCAGGGCCTTGTGCATGCTAGGTACATGCTCTACCACTGAACTATACCCCCAGTCTACCACATTAATTTTATTGCTTTCTTGATCTCTAACTGCTCTGTTAACATAAAAAAAAATCAACTGTTTAAAAGCTCTTTGCAGACCTCAGGACACTTCGCTACAGAGAGAACATTTAATTACACATTCTAGTCCACATTGAGCCTAGTGACAGTGAACTATTAATTACTAATGGTTAAGGCTGGGGATTTTGCAATGGAGTTAGGGACTGAAGGGGAAATTTGAGAGAAGTTTCTCTAACCGTTGTAGCTTTTCATGCTGATTGCAAAGCAAAGAAGGGCTGAAATCATCAGCATGAACAAGGCAGTTGCACTGAGTCAATGTTGACATGTGTGGCTGAGGCTCAAAGCAGCCAGGATCCACAGGGGCCAAAGAGGGAAGATTTATTTTCTCCATGAGTTACTTGTTTATAGCATTCTTCTGAGCTCTGCAAGCAGAGGGTGATGCTGGATGTCTGGCTACGTAAGTGTGACTTCAAGGGAGGAACCAGCCAGGCAATGGTGGCAGATGGTTGTTTTCCTGTAAATCCTAGGCCTGCTAGGCTCAAACCTGCTTGTGGGCCAGTCTTCCCACCTAGCAGCCTGTTTCCTCTTCTGTAAAATCAATAATAGCTGTTAAGATAATGGACAAAAAGCACCTACTAACCCACCTGCAATAGAGCACATAACAAGTGCTCATTAGCTGATATATACAATTACTAAAGTCTTACCCACGTTTGGTGACAGTAGAGAACAAAGAGTTTTACAATGAAAACATGAATATTTTATTAATAGAAGTGTAGTACTTTTCTAAGTCCTTACCTTTTAGGAATACATTCCAAAGTATTTAATGATACACAATGTCTGCTTAAATTGAGGTGTATCAGTAGAAACAGAACTGATCATGTGTTGATATCTGTGGAAGCTGAGTGAAGAATGAGAAGGAGTGATTGAACTGTTTAGCTACAAGGGAGACAGGAGTCTTTAGGGGTAAACTCCTATGTTAATATACCTTCTGTGTCCTTTCTTTTTGTTTCAACTAAAACTTTCTGGAGAAACTTACAAAGAGCCAGCCAAGGTCACAGTTTTTCTGATTCATTCTTTTAAAGTATCCCTCACCTTTATAAAGGATATTGTCTTAACTAAATACATAATTTCTCACCCTTTTCTTCATCAAGACTCCCTGAAAGGATTTGGTCTGTCTTATCTGCCCTCTTCTAATCAGTCATCATTGAGTTATGAAGCTGATGGAAAAGATCAATCCGGTTAGAATATTTGTGGTGGTGGTGATGCTGGTGGTGTTAGACATTACTTTTAAATGGAAGTTTTCTTCTCAATCCTGATATAAAATCAACTCCAACAGTGTCCATGATCATAGCTGTTACTGCTAACTTTGGGTAAGAGGAATTCCTGGCCACCCACAGAGCCTTTCAAAAGCTTTTTAGGAAGAGAGGGTATAAATTTAAAATGATTTGGATCTTTCGGGGAAACAGATTTTAAGAAAAATTTTTTTAAATGTTTGAAAAACATAAAAATTGTGAATTTTAAGGTAAATTCCTGCAAAAATGTTGGGAAATAATGTTTAATTTGTATCTTGGTATCTATACACGTATCTCTTATTTAAAACCACTGAGGAAAGTTTTAAACTTCAAAGTTAGATAAATTAGGGAGTACTTATCCTATTCAAAAGATCCACTTTTAGAATTCCTTACAATGCTGGCATTCTCCCCATAGGCTTAAGTACTTGTTTACATATCATTAACCACTTCCTGAAAACCTCTTGGAGGAAAGCAGGCCGCTGAAGAGACACTGTTAGAGGGTCAGTTGGTACTTTGAGCTAGTTAAGGATCAAATGACAGGCTTATTTTGGAATTATCATGTAAGTAAATGGGACATGATTCAAGCTGCAGAAATGGAACCCACATACACTTGTGCAGAGTGGGGCACATCTGCAAGGTAGGGGTCCCTCTGACACAGGGTGGAGCCAGCCCAGCTCTGAGCATTGACCCTTGGCAGTGGTTTTATTAATGTTGCTGACAGACCTTGGCTAATTAGCCCTTCTAGAAGAAGGGTGTTTTCTCCAGAGACTCTGGGAAGGTGAGGGTGGAATTAGCTGCTTGCTAGTTTCTAAGGTCTGGGAAAGTGGATTGGCTTCCTGGGCTCAGGGGTTATTCAGTCCTTGTGAGGTCCTGAGAATCTTTTTTCACCCTGACAGATAACATGCTATTTAGGTGGTGTGGGTTCCCACTGATTTTAGAATTGGAAATAGCAAAGCATTTAGCAAAATGTTGTACTATATGAATTTTACATTGAAGTTATGAAGCAATGCCAGTAATTTTTAGACTAAACCTTGGCACGTTTTGTATTCAAATGAGTGAAAGCCTTCAAAGTAGTCATTTTCCCAAAGCATATTCAAAGTTCCTGTTATCAATTTGTATATTACATAAGCTTTTTGGGGCCAAAATTATTTATTTATTTTGTAGTTGTGTATGGACAGGATGCCTTTATTTTATTTGTTTATTTTTATGTGATGCTAAGGATCAAACCCAGTGCTTCATACATGCTAGGCAAGCACTCTGCCACTGAGCTACAGCCCCAGCCCCTAAAATTATTATATGCTAATTACTTTCCAGTTGTGGTTTTGAGAGTTTGGGCTTTTTCAAAAATCAAAAGTCAACTGATGTGATTCTGCAATCTGTATATGGGGTAAAAATGGGAGCTCATAACCCACTTGAATCAAAGGGTGAAATATGATATATCAAGAACTATGTAATGTTTTGAACAACCAACAATAAAAAATTAAAAAAAAAAAAGTCAAATCCACCCGACCCTGGGAGAGAGCCTCAACAAGCAATTTTAAAACTCTTTGGAGTAATGATTTTATTATGAGAATGAGTGCAGGTTGAACTCTGGTAGTTACATGAAGGAGGCAACATGTATTTGAATAGTTAAATTCTAACGTGTTGCTTTTAAAAGCCAGACATAGGGAATCATTTGTACAAATAATCTCTCAATGCAATTAAGTATGGGATTAAAACAATGGGTATCATCATTTTCCTTCAGCGGAAGCCTCCCACATTGTTGGGGATGTAAGATGTTATTTATTACATCTTCCTGATCCAATCTGCGTTCACAACTTCAAATCTGAATGTGGTACCAGGTTGTTTTCTTCATATGCTTTCATATGTTTTCAACATATGCCTTTTCAGTTTCAAGATATTTGATTTCTCAATTTTGTGTTTTTTCTGTTCTGAAGTTTAAAACCACAAATCAAATTATTTCTTGCCATTGGTCACTTGTGTGGTTGTTTATTTAGTATGTCCAATGATGCTTTGGCATGCCATTATTTAGACACCTAGAATAGTCTCCTTGGATACCATTTTTTTTAAAAGTTGGGATATCATTCTTCTTTACTTTCATATTAATTATAAATACAGAGTACCAGGAAATGGTTTTTATTCTAATAATAACACACATGGTAAACAGGAACTAAAGTGCTATTCATTGATATCAAATTAATTTAAATGATTTCAAAAATTTCAAAAAAATACCAAAATCAATGATATTGAAGAAGGGGGAAGAGCCTAATATATGCTTCGATTTGGGAGCCACAAAACTGGCTTATGAGTGTATTTAAAATACTGTGTGTCTTTAGGCTTTGTCTTTCCTTCTTCCCAGTCTTTTGAGTGACCTGGCTCAGGGAAGAGATGGGGCAGAGGGCAGAGGCACACATCTTGCCAGGCTGAGTCCAGCCAATGCAGCTGCTAGTCTGGGCATGAGAGTGGGCGGCCACCTGTGGCTCCCAGAACAGCTGTTTGGTCCAGGGCCAGCCAAAGTCCCATCCTTGCGTGGAGGCAGGAGGCCAGATGGGCGGCCAGTACATTCTGGCATAGGCTAAAAGAACACCTGGTTCTACTCTGTGGACCCACCACAGAAGGTCAGAGAATGTACTTGCTAGCGGCAACCTGATGGCCCAAGTTTTCAAGTCCCAGTGGCCCTGCTGAGACTGAAACAGAGAGAAACCCACCTCCTTCCTCACAGCTTATCCTGAAGCCAACCTGGGAATCATTCTGCTCCAGTTATGTTGAAATAGGTCAGTTAGGCCTATGTCAATGGCAATGGTGTGGGGGACTGTAGGACAGGGAAGGGCTCTAGGATTTACCACAGGGTGGTGCAGGGGAGGCCAGATGCCCCCAGCTGTAAGTGCTTGGCTGTTGATGGCTTTGCAGACATCCTTCATCCTAGATTGGCTCTGACCTTCCTTTCTTTCTCTTCCCACAAACTCGTAACTACATGCTTAGAAACCACTTTGGGTCTTCACTTGTAATTTTGTCCTCAGACACTGGAATTTCCAAACTAAGCACCACCACTTACCAAGGCAGGCACCCAAAGTGCACCCTTCCCTGATCCCTGAGGCCCATACAGGACCTTGGGCCCATTGTTTCCCAGGAAGGAGTAACTCATTTCTTCTGGCCAGGTGAGTTAGCTTCTCTCTGACAGAGGAGCGTCCTTTCCCATTTCCTGACTCAAATGCAGATCAGGAAACTTCCTCTCTGTGTACCAAAGAGGTGACTTTCCTCTCACTGTCTCTGGGACACTTAGTAACTGACTCACCTTCTCTGAGCCTTGGTTTAGATCCTTGTAAATGGGATTGATGGTATCATTCTCCTGGCTTTATTGAAACCCATCCAATGAGAACATATAGTAAGCACCTAGTGCAGGACCTGGGAACTCAGCAAACATTAGTCCTATTAAGGAATGACCATGTCTGATGTCACTTTCCAGATACAGAGCCCCACAACTGTCCTGGAGTGGCTCTAGACTGGGACTTCCTGTTGCTACCTTTGTTTGTGATTTCAGGGACCCCATCTCACAAGTGCTATACTGCCAGAAGCAATTCTGAAATGAGCACAGCACTGTGGGCCCATAAAGTAACCTGCTACCCATTACTGCCCTTGCTGGGGCACAGACCAGGCCTCTCCCAGAATCACATCAGCTTTTAGTGGGTAGAAGCCACCTCATGTTGACCTGAGGTGCTCTGACTTCCGGGAGGCTTACAGATGCAGGATAACTTGCCCCCTTCTATGTGAAAACTCTCTGCAAGGTATGGTATCCAAGCCAAGATTTCAGAAGAGACCTCTTGATGGATTTTCAGAACTTTTAAAGTGTGGGCAATGGAATTTCACTGTTAGGCATGATGTTCTGTGCCTGAGGTAAATGGAATATTCAGGATACACAATTCCTGGAGCCAGGTATATCAGGTAGTACCTATCTATCAGGGACTAACTGGCCTTGTGTAACACAAGGTGTCCTTATGGTGAAGGCATGACATTGTCATGGAAATTAGCCTCACCATCCATGCAGTTCAAACCTTTCAGCGGGTTACAGAGGAGCTGGTATCCATCCCCCACAAGACCACAAGCATGATGGTGGCTTCCCCTACGGAGGGGAGCCAGCTCTCAAACCACAGTTCCATTTCTGTCCTCAGACATTGTCTGTGAATGAAATGAGGGGTAAGAATCTCAAAATAAACTTCTGAGATAGAGAAAAGGCCATTTTCCTTTTAGGCTTGAGGTTTTGACGTCTGAAGTACAAAACTATTGTAAACAGCTGTTCTTTTTTAAAAAAATATTTTTTAGTTGTAGATGAACACAATACCTTTATTTTCTTTATTTATTTTTATGTGGTGCTGAGTATTGAACCTAGTGCCTCGTACGTGCAAGGTAAGCGCTGTACCACTGAGCCACAATCCCAGCCCAACAGCTATTCTTTTAATCATGTTAGTTTAGTCCACACATTCTGATAATAGGAATGAGACAGAATTTCAAACACAGCTTATCTATCACTTTTTATCCAGTGACTGATCTTTTTCTTCTTCCTGTGACCTCTTATTTAGAATTTTCCAATTTTCCTGGGCTAAGACTTTTATTCTTTTCCCCTTGAATTATATTTCTTTTCCCCTTCTTTCAATTTTATCCCAATCATGCAAATTCATATATTTCTGTTACTAAGCTCAACACCTCATCTTTTTCCTAATTTGCTAGGAAAAACACCTGGACTTTTGGAGCATAAAGGTTTAAGGATGCTCCCTGGGGAGTGGTGGAATCTCCATGGAGTGCAGATTGTCTTTGGATCTGCACCCTAAACAGAATAGTATCCTTTAGATATTGGAAACAGGCATTTAATTGGAAGCTTGAAAGCAATGGTAGATGAAAAGGTAGACTCCAATCTGGGGGTTCTAGGTTCTAGCAACCCATTTTTATTAGTATTACCCCTCCCAAACCTCCAGCAGATCTACCTTTTTTGAAGGCAGTGGGTGGTTTAAATGGTTGTTAACTTTGATCTCATTAACTGAGTATTTAATAATACTTTAGCTACTTGGGGCTCCCAGGATGACCTGGGGGAAAACCTTTCCAAGACTATCTAATCATCTCATTTGGCTTCACCTCATTTACTTTATTGTATAAATAAGGGGGGAGTAGACTAAAGCACCCATCATGCTTAGACATTCTATATCTTCTTACTGATGAAGTTGTCACTATAAAAGTACTCAAATAGCTAAGCGTGCAGGAAGGTCACTTTCACGTTACAAAGTTTTTCTGAATTATAATACAGTTTTGCATAATATAGTGTCTCTTGACTCAGCAAAAACTAAGCCATTGGTTCATCTTCCACCTAAGAGGAAATGTCTGAAGGCAGAAAAAGGTGCCCTTCGTATTTCTATGCTTCCCATGAATCTGAATTAAAAAACTTCACATGTGGATTCATTGTTCATCACCCTTTCCACAATGAAATGTCTTATATTTTCTCTATCACTGAAGAATTTACATGGAAGGCAAAGGAGGGAGGACAGAGTTTTGCACCCAGTGAATGGAGGTGTGTGGCAGAGGACACTCTGGACTTCCTCTTCTAGCCCCAGAATAGCTGGCTATAGAGTGGGGGCGGGGGATGTAGCTCCACCAGAAATCCTGAACCCATTGCCTTCAGATAGCACTGAAATGAGCTTATATAGGTGCAATCCTTGGGAAGGGTAATAAGATACAGCAAATCATCTCAATCCAGGACACACCTGGATAATCCAGATGATGGGGGTGTGACATCCCAAGGGATAGACTCTTTCTACTCCCAGTTTAACATGAGCTTTTCAGGGAACAGACAACTTCCATCTGAATCATTCTTACAAGCTGAATTTTTATTTTTTCTAAATTATCTATGTTAAAAAAAAAAAATCTGTGCCTGGTGTGGAATTCACTCCATCAAGGGTTACAATGACTTTCATTTTCATTACAAGCAGGAGAATGAATGAAGGACAAGTGTTAGGAAACATGGCAATAAATTAGAATATAATTTACAAAAGCAAAAAAAGTAACAGTGTACCACATTAATACTGAGTATAAAATAATAAGCAACAACTAATCACAATAATACAAAGGTAATTTCATTCTGTATTATTAAGGATACCTATGTGACATTCACTCAAATAAAAAAGTTCCTAATGAAATGGACTATTTGAAAGTCATACATATTTCCAGGGCTTTAATTTTGGGGGGTACATTTACCTTTCCTTTATTGGTAGGCCTTCATACCAGTGGCAGACACTGCCCCCACCTGTGGGGTACCAGTTTCCATGGGGTTCCTTAAGTAGTCTATATCTGCACTACTTTTAGAATCTGCCATGGTGGCCCAGCCTTCACCACTGACAATCCCATTGCTATTATTTAGGAATAGAGCTTCATATAGCCACATGGGTGGCTCCAGAGTAGCAGCGATATTCTAATGTGCTGTGGAACATGGTTTTCTTTTTAACACTTGCTCAGGTTTAAATTCAGGGCCTATCTGAAAATGTTTAACCCTATTGTATCTCTGCTAGGTTCCTCTTGAGGGCGTCGTGATAATGCCCCGGGGAGCATCTTGACCTTAGAGCTGTAGTACACCCAAGAGGGAATGAGGCTGCCCTCCTCTTCTAGCTCCAGTCATAGTGCTGCACAGTGCTCGTTTCCAGGTGAGGTAAAAATATAGCGTTCACTCAGTAATGTAAGTTAGCCTTTTGAAACAAAACTGTGAGCTGCTATTTGTGTGTTGGTGAAAATCAGATGTGAATAATAAAACTGTGCCTAAACTGCCACAGAAACCATTTACTCTATTTTCCTTATTTCACCAGGGCACATTAGCACCAAGTTAACTGTTCTTTGAAAGGCGCCAAGGGATTAATTCAGTGCTAGGAGCACCCTGTCCAGGGGCTGCTTTCCCTTCATCATTGGCTAAGATGGCACTTGGGCTGGTCCTCTAAAGGCAGCATAGATAGGGCCTTGGTAATTTGTCTTATATCACAAATAGTTCTCTCTCTGGAAAACTCAGGGATGGGAACTGATTATTGGGAGAGAAGCAGGTAACAAGATATGATGGTTATGACTAAGCATGAAAAAACATTCCGTGCCAACTGTCCACAGCAAACCCAGAAGCTTAGGATGGCTTAGGAAGCTTAGGATGGTGTCTGAGTTTCTTTTTCAGAAAAAAAAAAAAAAAGAACCATTTACCTTAGGTCATGGTATACATGGTAAGCCAATGTGTAGTTTCAGAGCCAGTGACAGACATAAGTGAAGCACGTTCTTCCACTGCAAATATCTTTACAAAGTAACCATTAAGTGTTGAGTTTTAGGTACTGGTGTTTGCAGGGTGTCCACACGTGTAAAACAAAGGAGTGTGCTGGACACAAAGCACATTCATCAAGAACCTGCTACAAGCTACGAGTGTTCAAGTACAAAATAATAATATAAACAAGTACCCTTTAAAAAAAAACTAGCTATTGAGTCTTTTGATGAGCAGGATGTGAAACCTGAAGATAGGTAAGATATGAGCTAGTCATTTTAATTTAGTTGAATGTGATTCTAGAATTTGACTTGCCCAGAAACTGGGTTTCACATTTAATTGCCATTCAGAGTATTCATAAAAATATAAAATACTTGATTGAGTGACTGTTAAAATTATGCTTTATGATCGCTAGCCTTCATGAGTTTTTCTTCTTTGGTTGTTATCCTTTGCCTACTTTAAAACTCACAGAAATAGCACATTTATGTGCACCACACGTATCTATTCACACACTCAAAAGTACCCATACACATACACACACACACATGTATATGCACACGCTTGCTCTCATATAAATAAATGCCCTTCTACCATATCACAGAAGGGATATCTGGAACCCATCATAATTGTCAGCTAATTGCAAAAGGGTCTGCCTGGTTGTGACCGAGCCAGTCTATCTCTTGCATGGCATCATCTCAGTAAGCTCAACATGCACGCAACAGTCCAACAGGGCCAGAAGCTGTTCTGTGGCTGGTAAGGATGTAAACACAGTGAGTTGGGGTGACTTAGATAAGAAGTAAGGCATCCTGCGAGATGGCAGCAAAGGGACTGGTCTCCACCATACCCCAGGTCTGGCTTCTGCACAAAACTGAAATGTTTTTCTCTTAAAGTTTTAATGGAAATCTCAGCTTCACTCGCACAAGGGCAAGTTGGCCACAGTCTTTAGCACTGAATTTATAGACTTGCACAGCTGCAGTAACTGATGCACTGCTTTAAACTAAGTCCCTCATTGTTCGGTTTAATATAGTTTTATATATGGCTCACAGCAGTGTTCAGAATGGGGGATTATTCCTAAGGAAATTAAGTGGAATGAAGAATAATAATACAAACTTTCATTACTTTTGATTTATAATTGCTCCTTAAATTATAGTTCAAAGCCCATTTTATAATTTAAATTGTGGTGCTGTTGTAGTGAGATAAAGTATAGTACATATTTTTAAGGTATGACTTAAGAATTCTGAATCTTCTTTACTTCTGTAGTTGACCAAGTCATAACAGCTACATTTTAAACAGTTTTAAATACAAATGGATTCAGTGTCATTGCTAAGTCCATAATAAAAATTATCTTAATGGTCCAAGGAGGTAAACAGGCTATTGGATTTACTCGAAAGAACACAAACGTTCCACAGTAAGCAAGTCTCCCTGTGTTGTTTGGATCTCTCCAATCTGGCATTCCCTCCTAACACCGTGTCCAGCACTTTGGATCAATAAATCCCACTTCACAGAAGTTAAAATAATATTGAAATCCTGTCAGCTAGGGCTGACCAGTGGTTACGTTTTCCACAGGGTAATGCTTTTGCAAGGACATCAATCCTCTTCCTCTGGGTGGCTCTCTTTGATGGATGCATTTCCAAGATGAAATGACAAGGCTCTCTCTCTCTCTCTCTCTCTCTCTGGCTTTCCATGGGTCAGTGTCCTTGGCAGGTCTTACAACACATCTGTCTGAAGTATGCTCGACTGCAGAACTTGAACTTCAGCACCAGTGGGCAATAAGCCACTTTGTTCACATCTTTGCACTCTAACAAATGGGGGCAGAAAATGGAAAACAATTAGAGGCACATAAACAAGTACATAAACAAGCCAATGCGCCTGAATGTTCAGCAAGGACCCCTCTGGGCCAATCCACCGTGGCTTCCACATCCATGTGGCTTTTGTTTTTGTTTTTAAGTGTACTCTGTCTGGTACAGCCTACCAGAAACATTCTTTTGATATATTTTAACACAATTTGAAAAAAAAAAATGTTTGCGAGGCTTTTCTTCCAGACTTTTATAAGTATGGTGCATGCCCACTGTGTCTTGAAAGAATTACCATTTGTTGGGATAAGTGATCACTTTAGACAGCTTGGAAACATGAGTCATTTTTCTTACAGCGCTTTTATTGCTTCTTTCTCAAGGGTTATTTTATTCAACAGTGCGAGGTTATCCAAAATCAAACATGAGTTGCATTGTTTGATACCAAACTACACATGTCTCAAAAGAATCTCTGCATCTGTGGGGCATGGGGACGGGCTTGAGTGAATGAAAAGGATTGCTGACAGTGGCCTAGATTCAGCAACTACACTAGACAAAGAGGAAAGCTTTGAGAGGTTGGCCTCAAATGGCAGCAGTCTGTGGGTTATGGAAACATGGAGAAATGTCTTTTTTTAATTTGGAAGTGAGACATGGCCTTCTTTTTTCCTATGTGTGTTTTCGCCTCAGTGCTAGAATTGCCACAGTTGCAGTCTGCAGTTCTTGCAGCCAGAAGGTGAATAAATGATTCTTTCCCTATCTCCCCTTGAGGCTGGTTGCAAAGGAGGAACTAGGGGGCCAGTGCAGAGAAAGGGACACAGGCCTTTGATTATCAGCAGCTGCCTCCTGACCCCTACCACCAATATGACCCCATCACTGCCAATATGATATTCTCCTCCAGTATTCTGATCACTTTTACCTGGGGACTTTAAAGTGCTTTGTCAATCTAGTAATTAAATTTTCATATGCAACCCAGAACCAAAGTTCCACTCTCATTTTTCCAGGTGGTTATACTGAAATGTCCTGGGTAAAAGCGCTTAAGGTTATTAGAGCTCAGATAGGGCACTGGGTGAAGTTCAGGGCGACAGAACTGTTCTGTTGGTTCTTGTTGTTGTTCCTACTCCAGAAATCCACTAAAAATTCTAAGAGATCTAATACCTGGTACATGAGAATCACATGATCAACATGAGAAATAAAATGCAAAGAAATTGGACCATTTCCAATTATTATAAAGAAAACTAAGGAAATAATCTTACTGCTCTCACTTTAAACCCTCTTTCAGTGAAAGCATTAACATTCAAAACTGGAACCCCCACATCCTCTAAAAACATAAGCTCTGCCACCAACAAATTCCCTTATACTCAAGATTTGGTTTACAAAGAGAATAATATTTAGAAATTTGAACAGAAACTTTTCATACTAGGATTCTCAGTAAATTTAACTTTCGGCTGAAAGAAAGTAGAAGGGGCATAAACAACTTGTTTAAACTTTGCACTTAAGAGGTGGGGGGAAGAAATCTCATGATATTTGGTGAATCATTTGTGAATTTGAGGTGAAAAGACTTCCACATGTTTTAATATGGAAGTCACTTGGTATTTTTTTGTTTGTTTTTATTTTCTTCTCAAATTAGTGATGACCAGAAAAAAGCGACCAAAAAAGTTTAGACTAATATTTTTGTATGGAAAATTTCATTTTTCACTGTTTTCAGGAGTAACACATTGTTAAGGTAAGATAATTACTAAAATGTAAGAAAAGCTGAGTGTATTCCTGTTGACACAAGTCACTCATCTTGAAATCCAAATCATAGTCCTACTGGGGCAGCCCCTCTCCCATTTTGAAGCAGGGATTGCTGCTTAACATACAAAATAAACTTTAGCTTTGACCTTCTTTGCCAAAATATAAAAATGATTTAGTTGATAAACAGATAGAAGAGGACTGGTTGTTTTAATAGTACAAGAAAATAAAATGAGAAGCCAAACTGCCTGGATTTAATCCTAGCTTTACCGTTTACAAACTTTATGACTCTGAGGAAATCACTTAACCTCTCTGTGCCTAAGTTTTCTCATCTATACCAGAGGAATGACATGAGTACTCACTATAACATGTGCAGTGACATAAATATCCTTACCTACATCCACCAGAGCCATGGCTGGTGTGAGGGAAGTACTCGTTAGGTACTGAGTTGCTCCTACTATCATTATTAGTCATTAGTGTCTCTTCTTGTCTGATAAAGGGGAAAAAGCACAGAGCTACACTCTAACTCAGTGAGAATGTAATATCTGCTTCACTTCTGAGAAAATTCTGTCTGTTCTAAAACACAGTTCAGTTTAAAACCAAAACAAAAAGGAGTATTTCCTGGGTTACAACTTTACTGGGACATTCATAACTCCATTTTTGGAAGAGTTGCTGCATCAGGAAAATTCTGGGTTAAGTAAAATACAAGCAAATTCACATATTTTCTTTTAGATTTAGACTTTGGTAACTGATAAAATAATGCATAATAAGTAAAATAGAATATTTGTTTTTTAAACATTGTTTAGTTGTAAATGAACATAATATCTTTATTTTACTTATTTATTTATATGTGGTGCTGAGGATCGAACTCAGTGCCTCATACATGCTAAGTAAGCATCCTACCACTTGAGCCACAACCTCAGGCCCAATAGAATATTTGTAAATTGCTTTTCCCTCTACCTACACATCCACCCACTCATTCAGTCTATTACAAATATAAACAGTAGATTATTTCTTCCATAGGTGAGTGCTGGAAGTTAGGCTACTCTGTGTGCAGAAGAAGCCCAGAGAATAGTCCTTTAAATCAGGAGCTATCTAGCATGGAGTGGGCTGGGGCTAGGCCAGGGTGTCCCTCTCTAAACTCCCCAACTCCCTTGAAAACCCATAAGTTTTCAACTCTACATTGGACAATGGGACTTAATGGATTAAATTAGTTCCCAAATAATTTGTTTGGAAGCAGGAAGGCATTTGGGTCCTGGCTGCAGGATCAAGCTCAGGAAGCCAGGGGCTGCTTACGTGCATCTCCTGATCGGCCTTTGGCGGCAGCACAACACAGCAGTGAGAGCCAAGAGGTCTACTGACAGGTGGGCCCAGGGATGGATTCCAGCACTGCCCTTTTATAATGTTTGTTCTTCACCCAATTATTTCACCACTCTAAATCTCAGATATCCAATCTCTAAAATGAAGATCTCGATAAGGCCTGCTCAAGGGTGCTGTAAGGCTTGTACCAGGTAATGCACACGATAAAAAGCACATGCCATGCCACCTGGCTCAGAGGGAGTGCTCAGTTCACTCCCAACGCCAGAACGCCTGCTGCTGAAAACAGCACTCATGTATTATTTCTCTATGATCCCTGTCCAAATGAATACAGGCTCCCAGGAAGGCATACACAGAAGCAAATTAACAGAAAGCTATTAAACAGGGAGCAGGTAAATCCTCACAGGGGCAGGAGTAAAGACCTGGGGAAGAGCCAGGTTTCTGCCAAGACTCAGACAAAGAGCCCTGATGACACATTAGTGTGGAGACACCTGTGCTGTATGAAGACATTCAGCCTTGGTGGGTGCAGGGACTCCCAAGAAGGGCTGTGTTGAAGACTCAGTTCTCCTTCTTGGTTTTGCCTTCTAGGAATAGTCCTGACTAGAAAAATGAGTTCATTACAAAACTTTGGTTTGATGGAAATCTAGTTAGCCATGACTGGTGTTTGATTCTCTCAGTCTTTCAATGTCACAAGAGCTTGATTTGGTAAAAACAGCACTAAAACTTAGAATTTATCAAGCAATTTTATGTAGTTTTATATTTAATCCTTTTAAGTATATAAAATGTCAGATTTACATAGACAGCAAAACTTAGGCTCAAGGTTATGAAACTCAAGCTGTGTCACACAGCTGAGAACAGTTTAAGACATGGGATAAGAATTCAGATTTGTTTAATTGCCAAGCCACTCTTATTTTGGCAGCATTCTTGACATACAAGTGCAAAATGTCTCTGTGTCTATGACCACAGACCCTTGACTGACAATGACTATAGACCCTTGACTGACACCACTGGTGAGTCGATGTCTGGGGCTTCCTCAGTCTTTTGTTTTTGGAGAGTTTGCTCTGTCTCCTTAGAGAAGGGAAAGAAATGTTTTTTAAAAAGCTTTCTAGGTTACAATCATTTAGAATCTGAATTAGCTCTTCCTATTCTTCTTCACTATATCTTTCTCTTCAAATTTTGCAAAATTTGAGTAAAAAAAAAATGACTTTAGATATTTAAAAATCCCATTATTATAGAAAACTGAATGTTATCTTCAAAATATTAGTCCCAGACTTAAGTTATTATTATTATTATTATCATCATCATCATCATCATCATCATCATCATATCATATCATCATCATCATCATCATACTGGGGAATGAACTGAGCTATGTCTCCCCCTTTTGATTATTTATTTTGAGACAGGGTTTCTCTGAGTTGGTGAAGCTGGCCTCCAACTTGCCATCCTCCTGCCCCAGCCTCCAAAATCACTGGGATTTTAGGTGTATGGCAAAGTGTCCAGTTTACCAGGTTTAAATTATATTGGTACAATCAACCTATGGCTACTTTTAGCTTAGCTAGAAAGGATGGATTTGTTGGGACAACTCACTGACAGGTTGCTGATGCAGCCGTGGGGCCTGAATTAATTCATTCATCTGCCTTATCCCCAAACTCATTAAAATTATGAAATAATCTTTTTCTTCTTCTCTTGAGCCAAAACCCAATACAACCTACTTTTATGAAAAAAATCATTCTGAAAAAAGTTGTACATAAATTAAATCACATTTTTATTGACATTAAAACAACAGAAATGTTCTGTTTTAATGATCTTCAGTTGGCATTGACTTCTAATACTTAAAAGATCTTAAAATTTAAAGTTTCTCTATTCCCAAGTACATAATCTGCAAACAGATAATGTTAGAAAATATATTAGGAATAATTTTTTAATTTAAGAATTTTTAAAAAACTTTAAAACTGGTAGTATCCTCTGTAGTTGTGAGGGCTTCACACATGCTGGGCAAGAGCTGCACATTCACTGCAACCCCAGTCCTCTATTGCTTTTTAAATAGTAGAATCTGAGCCTGCAGAGTCACAGATTCTAAGATGAAGGAATCTGCTTTTCTCTTCTACTATCATCATGTACTAGCTAAGTACTCTCCTGGGAGGAGAATGATAACGACACTCTTTCTACCTACTTTGTCTTTAGGATGTTGGAAGAATGAGAGGTCCTCATTGTGTGTTTCTGGAAACATTTTGTAGAGCTAACTAGTCTCTTCTCTTTTTACACTCCACCCCACCCCTGAAAAAAGTACCACTTTATCCAAGGCCAGAGAATTCTGGTGAGAATGTTAAATGGCAATTTATGGAGTATTCCCAAATTCTCTCTTAGGGAAACTTGGGAACACATCAAGGATTTAAAGCTAACCCCTCTGCTCTGCAATGTGAACTAGATTCATTATTATAACCTTAGGTAACTTGGCACACATGCTGGAGAGGTTCTTGTTGGTGATCTGGGTATGGGTAGAGTTGAATGATAAAATTAGACAACCTGTTGCACAGGCAACACATGACTCTACTTATCACTGATGTTCCAATGAGCTTCTCCCCATGTGATTTGCATTAATCTTTCAAAACACTGACCTAAAAGACTCGCTAAACAGAGGCTTAAGAATTTAGGATGCAATTAGATTCAGATTCATTGTGACTTTGAAGGCTTGATTTGGTCCAACTCCTAAAATGGAATGATCTTACATTTATTTCATCAAACTTTGCAAAGCTTGCCTAATTGTATCATTCGAGTGAGTTGGGATACCCAGAGACAGATTCCTCCATGACCATGTTGGACCATTCAGCATCTCTCTTTGTAGAATGCATATACTCTGTGCCTGTAAACATGTATGAGATCCAGAAGAACATAGTAGGTGGAGTTGTGAATTAAACATATAAGGTCCATCTTTTGGATTAAAAAAAAGTGCAAACAGCCATGCATTTTACAAACTTCCCTTGGTAATGTAGAGCGTGGTGATAAATGAGAAGGTAGAAGATGTGCTCGTGCTGTGTGGGAGTTGGGCTAGGAGATGTGTACTCAGTGTGCTCCTCCCGATAAAATATACTTCAGTCCTTGACATTTTATATATTCAGAATAGAAAAGGAGGACATAACAAATCTCTCCTGGGACATATTCATTACAATGGGAGCAGGCCACCTACTTCTTTTTGTCCTTGAAGAAAGGTGACAACAACTATTGAATTTTATTCTGATTTCATGTTACCACAGATTAAACCATTCCTTCTACCTTCGCTTTCTTAGTTTTCTAAAAACCAGTCTTATTCCCTGGATGCCACCCACATTCTGGGTGGTATAATCCCAGCCCAGATGCAGGTTCCCTCCAAGTCAGACAGCCAGGAATGTGAACCTAAATGCTAAGTGGATTATGCGTGCTTTGAAGTGGCAAAAAAATAAATTGGCCTTCCTCACCTCCTCGAAATCAAAGTCTTCCAAGTGAACTTTACCATTCCTTCCACTGATTTTAATACATCAATCAGCTTCCACATAAAAACCTAAATTCAGTAGCTATTTTGTTCAGGGATCTTGTTAGGAGATTTGTGAGTTGTCTAGGCTTTCCCAGAGATGTTTACTTGAGGGAGATCGAGATCCATCACTGTTAGACATCTCAGGCTGGTAAACCAATGTACAGAAACCACTCCTTTCCTGGGTTGGTTACCAGCTCATGGCACACCGTGAATCATGACCTGGCAGCAATAAATACTAGATGACAGAGTGCCTTGTGCTATTGAGAAGCACATATAAACTACAAGGAAACTTGAAACTGCATGAACAATGAATAAAATGGCATTTTGGTGAATTTCAGATGAGCTTGAGTAGGCTAGTCCCAGCTGCTCTAAGTACTTTTTAAAAAAGATTATTCTTAGCATTTCAAATACAGTGATACCCAATGTGTCTACAATTCACTCTGAGCAGTAGTGTAGTGTTACCCTCCTCAGTGGCAGTCTGTCAAGATTGTGCCTATAATGCTCTAACCTTTCACCAAAAGCTTGCAGAAATAAAACACTAAAACAGATGTTGAACACAGTGACCTGTGTCTCCCTTCTTTCTCCTACAATTTGCCTCTCACTATTTTAATTTCTAGATGCCCTACTGCCGATTCTCTCTACTATCTTTGGTTGTGTTAACTTCTTTCCCTTTCTTCAATCTCTCTCTCCATGTATTTTATTATTTTAAACATCTGCACATACCTGTCCTCAGGAATGCCCCTCATCCCAGAGGCTCCTTGGTGAACTGTTTTGTACCTTTGTACCTTCCAGTGCCCAGCTCAACTCCTCTTCTCAGTGATCCTCCTGTTGAATACACCCTCCTCCGTGCATTCACTCAGGGGAGCTTCTCTCTACCTCTATTAAAAATACTGCTCATACTGTTATAATTATTTGTCTGCACATTCCCACCCTTACTAAGCTATACTCCCTAGGACTGAGACATTGTTTGTTGTATTCCTTTCAAAAATTTCAGGGCCTGGCACACAGTAAGTATGTTTGCTAAGTAAATTAACCAGTGGTTGGGTAAATGGAGCATATTACTTAAAAACTATCACCTTGAGAGATGAATATACCTGTGATAAAGTAAGTTTAGTGAAATGTTAATATTCAAACCTAGATGGTGAGTGTTCATTGTAAAATTCTTTCAACTTGGCTATATATTTGAATTTTTAAAATTATTTTCATAAAAATAATGAGCATGGGGGGCATTATCTAAACCTTGGTAGTTCAATCAATTCTCACAATTCGATCTGTGGCTCATTTGATCCACAGAAACCCATCGAAAGACTGTATTTGGGATCCCAAGCAATCTCCCCTAGATCTTACAGCACCATCTTGAGGTGGAGCTAAACTGGCCATTTAGGAGCCTCCCACTGAGCACCCTAGCAACCTGACTTGGCTGGGTGAAGGGTCCTTTCCCGTTCTCATGCACCAAACTTCCTCCACTAGAAGATGTTCTCTCCAACTTTCTCTTATTAAGAGGCATTTCTTCTCTCTCTGATCTGATCCCCACAAACCATACCAGACCACTCCTACATTATTTTCATGCAAGAGCCTCTGCTCTTTTGAGATCCATGGTATCTGCCAATTCCATTTCTCAGTGGATTACAACTTGGGATTCAGCTCAAATGTTTTATCCACTTTTCCTGGGGTATGTTTCTCCAACTACATGTTACAGCTGGCCCACAGACCCCTTAGTCTATGAAGCTTATCTTGGTACAAAAGGTTAAAGTCATGGTCCTCCATTTGAGCATCCTTTAGCACTTGTGAAAACTGCTTCATATAACACATTCTGAGTTCCATTAAAATGTGTTTTGTGTGTGTGTGTGTGTGTGTGTGTGTGTGTGTGTTTGCAGTATTAGAGATAGAACCCAGAGTCAGGGATATGTACCCTGGGCAAATGCTCTACCACCAAAATTTATCACCAGCCCCTTTTAAAATTTTTTTTAAAAATTAAACATTTTTTTTTAACTTAAACATTTGCCCTTAATGACTATACATTTACAAATGTATTTAAATTTTCCATAAGGAATAGCAGAGTCTGGCCACAGAAAACATTCAATAATTAGCTGCTGATTAAATGAAGAAATAGTTTTATGTATTTAAAGTATTCCACATATGCTTTTGGGAAGTTAAAAAGAACACAAAACAAGTCATGACAGAAATATTGTTTTTACCCTAAATCTAATTTTATGAAAGAGATGGATCCTCTTTCTTTTAAATGAGTCAACACTTTAGGTAATAACAGTTCTAGCATTAGTCATACTTTGCAGGATTAATAATTTCCTAAAAATTTCCTCCTTTACTGAGAAGTCTGAAAATATTGTCTTAACTGCTTACTTCAGATTAATGTTAATAAAAAACGATTTAGCCCGACAGATGAAGTGACTACTTGGTGTTTCTCCAAAGAATCTAAGAAACTTCAGATTAACACCTACCAATTTTAAGAGAATTTCTTCATGGAAGAAATAAGTGTAGTTGCAAATGATATTCTGCCCACTCTGAAAACAGTATTGTATCTTTAGTTAGAAAGCTTATAATTACTCACAATAGAGACTCTTTTGGACAAATTACTAAAATTGCCTAAAGTGAAATTATAAATATATCTTCAACTTATATATTCCTGTAGGCATGTCAAAAGCCATGGTTTTCAGCAATTGCTAAGGCTTAATCTATTGAATTAGGCTGATGTCCATGCCAGAACTCGGTCTACTTTAAAACCAAAAAATATTTTCATGTCAAAGTATCCAAACCCTGAGTCTTGCACATGGTAGGCAAGCACTCTATTACTGAACTACACCTCAGCTCAAACTATCCTATTTTAAAGAGTAAGCTGAGATAGAATGTAACTGTAGTGAGACTAACAGGCCCTTGGGCTATGCCAAATCTGGGTTCAAATCCTGTCTCTTGTAATATGGGCAAGTCACTATCCTTCTCTGTGCCTCAGTTTTCTCATGAGTAGTAACTCTCAGAAGATCATTGTCAGGATTATATAAGATAATATTCTCTCTCTCTCTCTCTCCAACACACACACATGCACACATATACATACAGAGTTCCATTTATGTATGTGAGATAAATAGGATAGATAACTAAGATAATACATATATTCACATATATACAGGGTGTAATATGATATCCATAGTAGACTAGTTTAATAAGATAGTCATATCTTTTCTCCCACTTAACCTTGTATCTTTTGATTCTTAAAAATAAGGAGACACACCTCAAACCATGTGATTGACAGTTAATACTTAGTCACATGGAAAAGGGATATCTTTGTGTAGATTTTTTTTTTTTTTTGTAGTGGGGATTGAACCCTGGGGGCTCAATCACTAAGCCACATCCCTAGCCCTTTGTTTTTTTAGTATTAGGGCCTCACTAAATTGCTGAGGCTGGCTTTGAACTTGCAATCCTCCTGGCTCAGTGTCCGGAGCCACAGGCCTGCACCACTGCGCCCTGCTAGATTGGTTAAGACATAATTTTCCCAAGAAAACTACTTTTATTTATCATGGATTTTAAGCTCTTTTCAAGAGAGGGAAAGCTAGATTTCTAGAATGTCCCTTATTACAGGAACCAACAAAAACAAATTAAGTAGATGGCATTAGAGTCAGAGTTATTGCAAATTAAAGTTATAATTTTTAATTAATATAGGATAAGACTTCATGCCTCTCTTTTTATATGAGGAGGCAGTCTAAAATTTTTTGACTATGCCACATTTGACTTCATATTCCTGATAATTTATGACAGTGCTTTATATATAGCAGCATTCAAGAAATTTTGAATGAGTTTCTAAATGAATAAAGAAAAATTTATTTTTAAAAAAAGATAAGAAAATTAAGGAGTTTGGCTGGTACCTGCCATTTATAAAGGGAAATTCCAATATATAAGAAAGAAAAATTTCAGCGCTCAAAGACCTTTATCCTCTATTGTAAACATTTTTTTTCATGTTTATACGCTGAGAAAATTAGCAAATATATGCTTTCATTATACATAAAAAAACTAGTAACAAGCATGAATTGAATCTTCATGATGATAAAGATTCACTGTCATATACCAAAATAAACCAAAGTTTTCACTTTTAAAAATGACTCATTAACATCTATAGAATTCTGGGATAAATCAAACATAGACTGTTTGTTGTACATACCTTAGATATTATCTACTCTAATCTTTCATTTTATAGATAGGTAAACTGAGTACCAGAGAAGTTAAGTGACTTAACAAGGTCAAATAGTTGTGAAGCAGCCAAGTAAAAACTTACATTTCCTGTATATAATCTACTGCATATACAGCTTCCACAAGTACTCTCTATATACTATCCCTTAATTATGGGTTTATGGGGCTCTTCAACCCCTGGGAACAGTCCAGGTGAGTTCTTAAAGACCCCAGGCCCCTTTTCTATGGGAATTTACCTTCAGTATTGGAGATGGGAGTACTGTCACATTTGCTTTCACACTGCTGCATTGATGGAGGCCGAACAGTTTCCGAACAGTCACTAGATGCCTGTCCAGTATAGGAGAGACACTGCACAGTTCGCATTTGCTGTCCAAGGCCACACTGAGCAGAACACTAAATTCAAAGACACAGAGAAACAAAAAAATATTGATTTCAACAAATTTCAGGAGGTATAAAAGACTCTATTTTCAACTATCAAAACCACACGTGTGTGTGTGTGTGTGTGTGTGTGTGTGAGAGAGAGAGAGAGAGAGAGACAGAGAGAGAGAGAGAGAGAGAGAGAGAGAGAGAGAATATTATCTTATATAATCCTGACAATGATCTTCTGAGAGTTACTACTCGTGAGTAAACTGAGGGCTGGGGCTGTAGCTCAGTTGTGGAGTGCTTATCTCACAAGTATGAGGCACTGCGTTCAATCCTTTTATATATATATAAAAAAACCACACTGATATTTCATCTTACTCCAGTTAGAATGGCAGCCATTGAGAATACCATCAATCCCAGAAGCTTGGGAGGCTGAGACAGGAGGATCATGAGTTCAAAGCCAGCCTCAGTTGCTTAGGGCCTCAACCTTTATTTAGACCCTGTCTCTAAATAAAATACACACACACACACAAAAGGGCTGGGGATGTGGTTCAGTGGTTAAGTGCTCCTGAGTTAAATCTATGGTACAAAAAAAAAAGAAAGAAAAAGAAAGAAAGAAAAAATATCATCAACAATAAATGCTGGAGAGGATGTGGAGAAAAAAAAGAACTCTTTTTTTTTCTTTTTATACTGTTGGTGGGATTGTAAATCAATACAATCACTAAGGAATCAGTATGGAAGTTCCTTAAAAGACTAGGCATGGAACCACCATTTGACTCAGCTATACCACTCTTGGCATTGATCCTAAAGGATTAAAATCATTATACTGTAGTGATACATATACACCCATGCTTATAGAAGCACAATTCACAATAGCCAAACTATGGAACCAGTCTAGGTGTCTATCAATGGATGAATGGATGATTAAAAGTGATAAATATGTACTACAGAGTTTTATTCAGTCATAAAGAAGAATGAAATTATGTCATTTGTAGGAAAATGGATGGAACTTGAGAACATACTATTAAGTGAAACAAGCCAAATTCAGAAAGTAAACGGTCATATTTTCTCTCATATGTGGAAGCTAGTGAGGGAAAAATAAAAGAAAGGTGAAGGGGAAATCTCTTGATAAGCCAAGGAAGATCAGTAGAGCAGAGAAAACTTTCAAATGTCCTTTGTACAACCATGCATTACAACAAAAAATATATAAAGAAGGAAATGCCTACCTAATTTAAAATAAAAATCATGAGTACATGTCTACAAAGATTATTTAATATCAATTAGGTATTGTGAAGCTTTCATGCACCTACAGTGAAACATATTTTAACACTAAATTGCATATAATGTTTAAACTCATCAGATGCATTCCATCTGAGCATTTCGTAAATTAAACCAAATATCTCTACAGATATGCAAAGTTTTATTTATTTTCCAATCATGTTTTTTCCCTTAGGGCTGAGCACAGAATAAGTGTCATTAGTTACCTTAATGGGTACTAAAAATCTTTACCTTTTCTCAATTGAAATAAAAAAGTGTATAGGTACTGCTGTGCTCCAGTAATGTGGAATTTGGAGAAGAATTTTCAGAACTACTACTGTGAAACTGGGATCAAACCCAGGGTTTTACACATGCTAGGCAAGTGCTCTACCACTGAGCTATATCCACAGTCCTAAAATGCTATTTTTAATAACTGAGGGCAGACTCAGAGCACAAACAAAAGCATACTGATATAGTTTTATGCTATTATGATTCATTTGAGTCTCAGATATTAGAAGATAACTAGCTATAAGGCCAATTATGATACCATAGGATAAAGGAATTGACTGGCTAAGAAATTTACTTTCTATGATATCATGTTTTAATTTAACAATAAATTTTCTCTCTGATATTTAGAAGAACAATACTTAATTTTCATTCTATCCAAATATAGCAACTTGGTATTTTTTAATTAAACAAAGTTAATTGAAAGATACAATTGGATGTATTTCTCATGTTCAACTTGATGCTTTGGGTCACTGGGATTGTTGGCATGTACCACTGCACTTGGCTCATACTTTGATTACTGTGTTGCTACTCATCTCTCAAGTGTTTTTAATGACTAAAACAAGGATCTTGGGTTTGTGTCTCAAGGTGCTGCTTCAGCAGGAGCCCATACTCCAACTGCCTTACCTGGCCCCAGTCTCCTGTCACCCAGCGAGGAGGAGGGCAGCGGCCCAAACTGCAGCGGATGCGGACAGGAGGTTTGCTTTCCTCTGGACATTGTGCAGCTGGGAATGTTTTAGAAAGGTCACTGCTCTTACACAGAACAATCCGATGCTTGAATCCTGGACCACATTTTGGAGTACACTAGAAATAAAATAAATATTAATGAATAGCAATAGATTAGAGACAGGAGAATTTGAGGAAAGTCTTTCTTGAAGTAAATGTGTATATTTTACAATATGTATACCCACTGATTCTAGGCAAAAATCTCTCAGAAATGAAATTCCTTAAAAGCTGTTTAAGCAAAAGTACTTTTTTAGTTTTTCCCTAAGGTCTTTAAGAGATAAATCCAATGTTTGCTTTTCTTGGCTAACTTATTTTCTTCTTTGCTTAGTGATAGGTTATTTTCTCCATTCCTCCCTATCCCCAGCCTCATTGAGCTGAGATAAGATTCTGTTAATTTTTGGAATGTAGAGTTCTTGATTTCCTATTTGCTGGGTGTAGTCTTCTAAAAAGAATTTTTATGTTATTAATAGACCACAAGACTTGTCTCTGTGAAGCTAGTTGGGGCTGGTGTAGATCAACTACAGTTATCATGTGACTGCTAAGAATACAGGTCACAGGTGAAGGTTTATTGCACAGAAAATCTTTGGAATTTCCCTGTTCATCTGTTACAAACATAGCATATTAGACTGTTCTTCAGAATTGGGTTTGTTTGTTTTCCATATTGAGGAAAGGATGCTTCTCTCTATGGCATACATCCTTTTATTTGCCTTATCTCCAGGTGCTTTTGTGGACCACCTATTTAATGTGGTGGCTGACTGAAGTCATCCAGCTTTCACTGCCACATGTCTGGATGCTTTCTTGAAATCTGTATTTCCTCTCAGTCAAGTGAGGGCCTTATCCACAATACTTGGAAGCACTGGTTATGCATGTTTCCTTCAAAATGCATTTCCTAATCTCTTACATGAACTATAAAAGAAGGGGAGGAGATAAAAATGTATGAGACAGTCTCTACCTTTAAGGAGCTCAGAGTCATAGTTGGGAGAGGGACACATGAACACAAGGCTAATGTTAAGTACTGTAACAGTGGATGTAGAGCATTCTTGTGTACCTCATCACCACTGGCCTGTTTCATAATTATTTATTTACATGTCTTCTTATCTCTACCATACTATAAGCTCCTGAAAAATTACTGCACTTCTGTTTTATCTTTATACACACACTCACACACCTGACCCTAGGATCTGGCTGAGGGCTTTCAGTAAGCACCCAATAAAGAAACACTGTCCTTTATCTGGAGAGATGATAGTTTTAGACATTAGTTTTAATGTCTTAGTGAACACTGTACACACTTTGGAGCAGTTTTATTAGTGGTAATCTTTGAACCTGGTATGTATCATAGAAAGGGGGAAAATATTCATGTTTTTCAGGTGAAAATTAAGGATCCTATACAATCTTTTTACCACTATGAATGCAGTAAGAGAATGAATTTCCTTAACACAGAAAAAGAAAAAAAATTCATTAAGGTTTTTAATTTTTTTTTTGTAATGGGTATTGAACCCAGGACCTTGTGCATGCTAGACAAGAGTTCTTCCACTGAACTACATCCCCAGCCCCTGCTAGGATACCTTTTGAAGGACGATAACATACAGTTATTTCTAACGTATAGCTCCAGAAGAAGTGATAGTTAGGGAAATTTCTCAAGAGAGAAATTCCTGATCCCTGTTATTGCTTTTCACAGCAAAATCAACATGCTCACAGGCTGCTGCAGCCTCACACTATTCATATAATCAGTCATGAAGTTTTATTGACCCATCCTAAATCTCTCACATCTGCGGATTTCCTTGATCTCCACTGCCACTAATCTTACTTCAAATATTAATTTCCCACATGAAAATTTGCAACTACTTTCTAATAGTTCTTCTATTTCTTGCTCTTGCCTCACTCCAATTCACTTTCTGAATATCAGAGGGACCTTTCTAAAGCACAACTCTGATAATACTGTCTTTTGATTCTAAAAATTATTCAATGCCTTCTATTGATATCTGCAGTCTTCACTAGTGTTAAACCAGGGCCAGGCACAAAGCTAATACTGTTGCTGCTATAGCAGCTATGACAGCTTCTACTTACTACTAACAGCCCCTATCCTTTAATAAACACTGTATGTACCAAGTGTTGTGCTGAGTGATACTTACAAAACTATGAGATGGCAATTACGATTATATTTGTCAGATAAGGAAACAAACTTAAGAGTAATTGACTGATAGAAAATTGAACAGATAGTAAGCGGCAAAATTATTCTAATGCTATTTCTTACTCTAAGTTTTTCTTGGATGTTAGGCCCTATGCTATGTACTTCACATATATTGTCTAATTTAATCTTCATGATTAACTATCACTTTATATTTCAAGTAATGAAAACATTCAATAATTTCTATGGAGTGAATAAAGCCCCGATCCAAGTCTTCAGTTTGCCCCATTCATATCTAGTACTCTTTACTTTATGCCACAATTCCTCCATCATCCAAGCCAAAGCCTTAGAAAATTTCTGCTACTTTATTAATGTATAAAATAATCATTGGAAATAATAAATCTACTACCTTATATGCCATTAGAGCTTCACAGCTCACAAAATACTGTCTAATACTTCATTAAACAAGTTTTTTAGAATTATCACAGATAAGGAAAGCTTATGTAATATAATGAAGGAATCAACAGATTACAAATGGTAGAGCTAGAACTAACTGCTAGGCCTTCTGACTTTTCCCTTAGGGCCTATATATTATGCATTCTTCTGTTTTTATTGTATGCATAAGCTGCTTCTAGTACTGGCAGAAATAAATTCAGGAGAACACATAACATATATTAGTTCATTTATATGAAAAATAAATTGAGGGGCTAGGGTTGTGGCTCAGTGGTAGAGCACTCACCTAGCTAGTGTGAGGCACTGGTTTTGATCCTCAGCACTACATAAAAATAAATCAATAAAATATAGGTATTGTTTCCAATTAAAACTAAAAATAAATAAATAAGTAAATAAAAATTGAGGTGAAGTATAAATGGATAGAAAGACCTTTCATTCCTTAAGGAGATAGGCAGAAAACACAAAGAATGTATAGAGACTCAGTCTTTTTTTTAAACTGTGAGGCTGTAATTAGTTTCTAACTTGGGAATACGCATTGAAAACTGCACTTGTGCCACTCTCCCTGCCCCCTCCACATCTGAAAATTATATGTATGCATATTGAAGGCTGAGACATACGTCTTTTGCTTACTCTATTTTTTTTTCTGGTAGCAAGAATCTTCTGCTATTGTTTTAAGAATGTAATAATACCTAGCAGTCTTTCCTATGAGCATATGCCAAGTTCTGTTTACAATTAAGGGGGACAGACAATGCAGACAGGCAATTCATTCATCTTTGTTTGAGAAGTCCCCAGGAAACCAAAACCAAAACAAAACAAATAAGACTGATAATAAGAAGAGAAAGTAGCACTAATATTTATTAAGCCCTTTTCAGGTAATGGTCTAGTTAATCCTCACAGAAACCTCAGGAAGTAAGTACTATTATCATGCCTATTATGTTAAAGGTGAGAAAACTGAAGCACTGAGAAATATGGATCTATCCAGATGGCAATTTCCTAATAGAATAAAGCTCCAAAGACAAATGTCAAAAGACACAAACCATCTGTAGGAAATGTGCAGTTATGTGTAAAACTAATCATATAATGATATATTTTACTCAGGCAAGAATACAAAATTATATCCAAAAATTGACTTAATAAGCCAAGGCTATTGACATCCTATAGCAGCAGAAGTAGAGAAATAATCAACTGCATTCTCAAAATAGTGAATGGCTGAAAACTGCAGTAATTTCCCCTTTATCTGCAGTTTCACTTTCTGTGGTTTCATAGTGTAAAAATATTAAATGGAAAATTCCAGAAATAAACAATTTATAAGTTTTAAATTGCACATCATTTTGAGTATTGTGATGAGTATTATTTTGTGCAGTTCTGCCAGGAACATGAATCATCCCTTTGTTCAGTGTATCCACACTGTATATGCTACACTCCATCCCTGCTTAGTAGCCACCTTGGTTTTCATATTGATTGTCACCATAACACAAGTGCTTCTGTTCAAGTGACTTTTATTTTTCTGAATGGCCCCAAAGTGCAAAAGTAGTGTTACAGGCAATTTGAATATGCCAAAGGGCAGCAGTGAAGTGCTTCCTTTAATTGAAAAGATGAATACTTTAAATATAAGGAAAGAAAAAATATCATATACTGAGCTTGCTACAATTTACAGAAGAATGAATCTTCTGAGTGCACCTTCTGAGTGCATGTCTTCATTATTTGAAATATAAAGTGATAGTTAATCATGAAGATTAAATTAGACAATATCTGTGAAGTACACAGCATAGGGTCTAACATCCAAGAAAAACTTAGAGTTCAGAATCTGTAAAACTGTGAAGAAAAAGAAATTTGTGCAAGTTTTGCTGTTGCACTTCAAGTTACAAAACTTGGCCACAGTGTGTGACAAAGTTCTTAGTTAAGATGAAAAAGGCATTGTATCTGAGGATGAACATAAAATATGGTTCAAATGCAGTCAGCTATGTGAAGACTTAATCAAGAGATCCTCCGAAATGAATGAGACCAAGCCATTTACTACAAGTAAGGGATGGTTATAGATTGAAGACTTTCAAGTTTGTATTGAAAAGTACAAAAATTACTGGAGAGGTTACAACTACCAATGAAGAAGTTGTTGCCACACCTCCAGCAGAGTTAAAGACATTGATTAAGGAGCAAGTATACTATCTATAACAAGTCTTAAATTATGAGGAAATCAGGCTCTTCTGGAAGAAGATACTCTATAGAACCTGCATTCAGAAAAGTACAAAAGAGGCAGTGGGGCACAAACACATGGAATGACAGAATAATTTTAGTATTATGTGGCAGTGCTACAGGGCATATGATAAAGCCAGGTATAGTGTACAGAACAAAGAACCATGTGTTCTCAAAAACAAAAACCATACTTTGAGAGAGATGACTTTCATATAATTATTTTTTTTTAGTACTGGGAGTCCAACAAGCCTCACACACTAGGCAATCACTCTACCACTGAGCTACACTCACTCCCAGCCCATACATACTTTATATTACAATTGTTTATTTCATTGTTAGTTACTGTTGTGAATCTCTTATTGTGCCTTCTTTATAAATTAAACTCTATCATAGGAAATACTATCCACAGTTTTAGGCATCCAGTGGAGGTCTCTGTGGATAAAGGGGAGACTACTATACATTTTTATCACATTCTTACTTAATGAATACATCAGGCCTGAGCCTTACAGATATAGTCACAAATATTACATGTCTATAGCCAGACTCTCAACTCTGGTCTTTGCAAATATTGGACTTCTTAAGGGTGATTACAAAACTAAGTGTTTAAACATTGTTTCTAAAACATAGTAAAGGTACAGGAATGTTATTTAGAATAGGTTCATTCTCAGTAGAACTTGATCCAGCAAATCCTTTGAGCTAACACCAGAGATGGTCAAGAGGAAATATCCTTAGTTTGTTTTTATTTTTACTTCTTCCCTCTCCTTTCTTTAGCCTAAATTTCACTATTGCCTTTCTTTAGCCTGCTGATAAAGGGAAAATGTGGTTTCCATCTAACAATCTCAGTTTATTAAGCTACCTAAAAAATTAAGAAATTCTAGAAAAGCATGATATAGTGATGGTTACATATGTGATTAACAGGCATTTGCCTATGTGTGAATGCTTCAGAATATTCTACAGAAGTAATCACTTGTCTATACCCATGCAAAGTGTATGTTTTTGCACATTCTTTTGAGTATGCAATAAATCCACTAGTAATCATTAAAATTTAAATATGTAGTTCAGTAATAAAAATTCATTTTTTAAAATATTTTTTTATCTGTAGTTGGACACAATACCTTTATTTATTTATTTATTTATTTTTATGTGGTGCAGAGGAAGAAACCCTCACATGTGCCAGGCAACCACTCTACCTCTGAGCTACAACCCCCACACCCAAAATTCATTTTTAAGTTAAAGAATAGTTATAAAAACCTCTCAGAATAGACCATTTAGTGGAGTAGAGTAGAAGATAATATTTTAGTGGATAAGTAATTCTTTAATAAAAGTATTTATTTCTCCTTCTTGCAGGTAAATAACATTTTCTTTCTTCTTTTATTCAAAAATTAGAATCTCACAATTATTTAAAACCTGACCAGACCATCTGTTTTATCTTTTTATTGCAGCAGGATATAGGAGGTGGTTCTTAGGCGACACATTCATGCTTTTGTTTAATATTCTTTGATTAAAAATATGCAAGAGCATATTTTATAGAAAAAATGTACTAGAAAAAATTACTAGAGAAGAATTTTGGGGTTAGACTGAGTTCTTGCAGGAGGGGTTTAATTTACTTAATTACAGGGCCAGTGGAGAACCTAAGTGTAGGCATGATGATATCACAATTATTTTTTCTCAAACAAGTGTGTAAGTAGGTTGTAGGTAGATCCACCACTACCCCGAGTCCTTACATAATGCTACCTCAGTGTAATGCTACCTACAAAGTCAGCTGAATATGATGTCCATTATTCACTTGTCCAAAAGAAGTACAAGAAATAGACCCTTTCCAAAGGGTACTCTGCAGTAGTCAAAGAACCCACTCTGATACATCAGAAGAATGGATTAGAACTGCTGGAGCCCATCCATAGTAGAAGCAATGCTTTCAAGAGCTACTTGTCAAATGATGGCAAAGGAAGAAAACCATTTAAAGTCCAACATAGCAAGGGTGGTCCCAAGATTGAGGACAGATTGGAGAAAATGAGAAAGGTGTGACTTCATTATTTTCACAAAAAGCCGCTGATGAACCATATCCCTGCACTCAAATTTGGCTTTTTTTTTCCCCTGTTGCCATAAGCGCTGGGTGGGCTTAAATGTTGGGGAAAATGGTTGCTGGCTTTACAACAATGGAAATTTTATACTGTATTAGAGTAGCCAGCAAAGAAAAGTAAAGGGTCAAAAGGTAAATTCCTCTTACTACAACATATTTTCACCAAGTGAACCTCACCCTGTGATTAACAAAGCTCAAAGGGCTGATGGTTAAAAATGAGGAGGGAGCAGAAAGAAGAGGGAAGTTTTCATGGGTGTGTCAAAATAAAATTGTGTAAAATATTTGTAAAATGTTAAGTGAAAGACTGAACATTGCCTGCTCCTCTGCACAGACTCCTGCTGTCATTAGGGGAAGGTGTTCTACTTCTCTGGGAAGAACAGGCTCTTGTTCTCACTTTCGTCTACCTAGTTACTCAGACATTTATTTCAATTACTGCTCTTTATTCCAATTTATTTTTTAACCCATCTAGGGAAGAGATGGGCTTCCTGGTAAAGCAACAAAACGGAAGCCCAAGAATGAAACCCACCCTTTGCAATATAAACAGGAGAGATCACATTGGGCAAAACCCATCTTTCCTATTGAACAAAGGATGATGAAGGAGGTAAAGCTGATGTTCAACTAGACATTATTGGCAGCATTTCAGAAGCTATGCTTACACCATGATAGTTTCCTGGGTCATCTATAGAGAAACAATAGCAACTAGTGAAGAGTTATCTGAGGTAGTGGTCACAGCATGTACACTCCACCTGCCCAGTCCATCTTCTTTTGCTTAAGTCTTTGACTCAGCTATTTTAAAGATAGCAGAACTATGATTGAATGTACCCTCAGCTTACATGTATTTCTTCAGGCAGCTCCCAGAAATGCCTGCCTATAAGAACCATTTGAGCAAGTCACTGAAAATATTGGATAGATTAGAATGAGAATTTTAAAAGTGGGGTAAATATAGTCTATGTGAAATTGAATTCAATAGAAACCCTTAAAATGGTATTTGAAATGGAAGCATATTGGTAATATATGTTAGCTATTTTTTAAGGTGATTCTATTTTGGTGGTTTTATTTTAAAACAAAAATACAGTGAGGAGCTGGAGCTGTATTTCAGTGGCAGATCACTTGCCTTGCACATGTGAGGCACTGGGTTCAATTCTCAGCACCACATAAAAATAAACAAATAAAATAAAGGCATTCTGTCCATATACAACTATAAAAAATTTTAAAAACACAATGATAGGGCTGGGGATGTGGCTCAAGTGGTAGCGCGCTCGCCTGGCATGCGTGGGGTGCTGGGTTTGATCCTCAACACCACATAAAAATAAAATAAAGATATTTAAAAAAGAAAGACACAGGATTTATTTTAAAAAAAAAACAACACAATGATACTGAGAAGTGTAGGTCAGGAGACCAATGTGAAATAAGTCTGATATAAGGAAGTTTTGGTAGTTTAGTGGTTGGCAAAACTTTCTTCTAATTTCTGCTTATGAAGGATGATTTGGCATAGAGTTTTGCTTTCAAGCCTATTACTTAGTACTACTTTATTATTTAATCTTTAAAACAAACTTTTTCCCCATCCTGCTTTTATCTTAAAATGTTTGTTTCTGTTTAGTTGATTCTCTTATCAGGAATACCTTCTCCAGCTTCCCTATTCTCTTCAGATTCTATTCTCAATATTCAGTGCAACTCCCATCAACTGAAAAAACTAGGATACTTTTCCAGGCTACCTTTATCTGCTTAGCCCTGAATTTCTATGAGTTATACATTTATATATCACAATCCACTGTTTATTAAACACTGTCATATTAATGTCTAGTTGCTTCATGAATATTTTCTTTTTTAACAAGATTCTTTCATATTTTCCATAGTGCCCATCCCAGTAAACACAATCATACTTAACCAACTTGACTTGAAACTCTAAGACTTTTGTACCCAGTTATTTAGTTTTTGTTTTGTTTTAGTTTTTTTTGGTACCGAGGATTAAATTCAGGGGCACTCAACCACTAAGCCACATCCCCAGCCCTATTTTGTATTTTATTTAGAAATAGGGTCTCACTGAGTTGCTTAGTGCCCTGCTGTTGTTGAAGCTGGCTCTGAACTTGTAATGCTCCTCTTGCAGCCAAATTGTAATATAAAGTCTCCCATTGTGATTTTCCCATAATAAATTATCATCATTATTGATTAATATTTATGGATTTATATAAGTATCCTGGGCACTAATAAATGTCTAATCCTGCAGAATATCTATTTTTTAATCATTGAATTTCATCTTTCAGATGAATTTAGAAGTTAATGCACCTACTATTAGGGAAAAGAAGTCTATACTGTTTTCTACTACCATGGACTGGATAATACCAATGACTATATATTTGATTGAAACTTCAAATAAAAAGTAAGTAGAATGTAATTACTAAAGCTGGAGTATGGCCAGGAAACTTAGGAGAACACTCCCAGTTCCTGCCAGAGTCCATGGATAATCATGAGTGGTCAGAAACATTGCTTCCATGTACCATCTTAAACATAGTTCTTCTGGCCTGTTTCTCTAGCAAAATAAGGCCACCCAAGCAGTAAGGTTCACAGGGGGAATAGTTACATCCAGAGGTTCCTAAATAACAGTTTGACTTTTTCATTTGTTTTTGACAAACTCATGAGGTCTACAGGAAGTACCCAAAGTAAGTTCCACAATATTTCCAGCAGGATATATTAGAATAGAGTCTGTAATGCATCCTGTTTTGCTAATTTGAAAGAATTATCTCTAGCCAGGTACTCATTCTTTTTAACACTAACCACTGCTATGGAAGATTCAGCTTTTCTTTGTGAAATGTGGAAAATGCTGTAAGTGTGTGTATGTACATGTCTTGTGCATACTGAGGGAACAAAAATTATATACCTCTTTTTTTGTTTTCCACAAGATCACTTTTCCAAGTTCCTCTGGATTATATTAGATTATTTTGTACAAATTCATGCCCCTAAAGCATCTTAGTCCCATCTTATATACTAATCATATATATAATATAATGATAAATTCTGAACTTGACTTTTTGGTATATCCCTCAGCTCCACATCTCTTTTCCAGATGCAAATAGAAGCAATTAAAACATACAGATATATCACAAATTATAATAAATTGATAAAGGCTCATATCTAAAAATTATGTGATTAGGCTGTTACATTACTTGAAAAACAGATTTTTAAAACTTTGTGCCTTCCAACTCAGATCCTAGAAAAGGTCACTCTAGGTCTTCAAAAATTTGGGATAATAAAATTTTATTTTATTTATTTGCTTTTTGGTACTGGGCATTGAACCCAGGGGTGCTCTACCACTGAGTTCTATCCCTAGCCCTTTTTATTTCTTATCTTAAGACAGGGTCTCACCAAGTTGCCCAGGCTGGCCTTGAACTTGTGATCCTTCTGCCCCAACATCCAGAGCAACTGGGATTATAGTCATGTGCCACTAGGCCTAGATGGGGTAAGAAAAATTCCAATTGTCCTTTTGAACTTCAGTTTTTAATAACATAGTCCTAATTCTGAGTTTGTGATGCTGCTTGTATAGTAAGAAAAAAAAATCATATTTGTACCCACTACAATGTTATTTCAGATTTACTGTAGACTTTTTTTCAATCAGATTGATGCATAATTTCTCATTGACTTCCCTGACTCAAAAAACCCCCTACTTCTTGATAAGCAGCAATAAAATAAAACATGGCCGAATTCACTGTCATGCAGTTCTTACTTGTTAAGTTCTAAGGCGCTCACATGCTCAGGTGTCCTTAATATTAAATGCTTTGGTATTGATAGTTAAGACATCTGAAAACATACAGCCTCAGATTTCCTTACTTCTGACCAGTCCAAAGCCACCCACTGAGGTGGACATGACTGGTTGTTGCAGGGCTCTTTTTCGATAGGCCGGTGTGTTAAACAACCACTATAGTCCAGTGTCTCCTCCTCTGAAGGTCCGATCTTCCTGATGCAGAGCACTGCCCTTGTGCGCATCCCACCATCACAAGTCTTGCTGCACTCCAACCAATCCCCAATGAACCACCTGCAGCAAGAAGTGGAAGAAACACAGAAAAGCATTTCCTCAGTACATCCGGAGATTTCCAGGCGAGTGAAGGCACTTGCATGAATGGACTCTATCCTTTTCCTAGAAAAACTAACAGTTCATGTTGGTTAAAATAACAAGTGGCAAATGGAAGAGCCCCCTAATGAAGATTATTCGGTGTCAGTTAGAGATAAATATTTAAAGTTTCCAGTGCCATGCTAGTAAATGTTTGACAACTGGCTCTCCATGTGGAAAGGGAGTTCTGAATTGGGGCATTTGCCAATTTTTGTGGTATAATGCCTTACTATGGCTGATTTCAAGCTACCTATTTGACATAATATGAACAGGAGAAGATAAGCTAATAATAGGGTCTCGAGAATAAGTACTAGCCAGCTTTAGTACATACTGGCATATCACCAATAAGAAATAGTTATTAATTTTAATAGTATTATATTGAGGCTGATTCTCCCATAATTGAAGATAATATGCTCAAGTCATCCTAAAGGAATTGAGGATTTGCTTTCTAATTTCCAGAAATGAACTTCATGAAGATAGTAGGCCTTTATGGTACTTATTGGGGCAGAGAGGCCCAGGTATCTACAGTGAGGACATAGGTGCCTTAAAACACTTTTGGCAAAAGTAAAACCCTAAGCCAGCTCTATGAAGATGTACAGATACCTTGTTCTAACTCCTTTACTCCTAAAAAACCAGCTTTTGTATGGCTAATGTGGGGGAAAAACTCAAATGTCTTAAATGAACACATCTCACATTTGTAGGTATATCCATTCCTTTCCTTAAAGTCATCAATGAATATATATATATACATAATTTCAGAGCAATGACCCCCATCAATTGCCTTTAAACTGAATTTCATTTTAACATTGTTGAATACAGAATGTAGATAAAAAGATATTTTCTTCAATACATTGTTATAAGTTATGCAACTATCATCAATGAATATGCTGATGCTCTTGAGTGGGAGACTACCCAGATAGAACACATAAAGCTTAAGAAAAAAAAATCCTTATTATTTCTCTAAGTAGCACTGTATTATGTCAGTTTTGTATATGGAAGGTACTATTTCAGTGAAGTTATAGTACTAGTAGCCTACATTTGAAACTATATTTAGCAAACTAATAACAATGGTATTTGTTTCATATTATTTGTATTATTATTTATAGAGGAAAATCAATATTCAGAAATACCATAGCTAACCAGTTTTTAAATTAAAAAGCTGTTAAAATCTAAAAATTTGCAACCTAAAATTCATTTAAAGAATGATAATCCTGAATTTTAAAAATCTGAAATTAATTTTTTGTTGTTGTTTGTTAAGTCATTTTCCAAAGGAGATTTAAAGTGATTTTCATATTCTTTCCTGTATGTTTTCTACAGATGAACATGATCCCAAGTTCTTAGTACCATTTTTGGTTAAGGAGGAAACTGTGAACTGAGAATAATAACTTGCATGCCAGCCATAGTGAAACTCTGATTCAATTTGTAACAGTGATTTCATCACCAAGATTAGGGGATAAAACAGAAATGTGTATAACTCAGCCACAAAAAGCTCAGTCATACCACCTCCAGCCATGATCTCATTAGGTCTCATAATGTAAGAGGGATGGAGACCTTCAAATTAAACACAGGTGCCTGGGGTAACAACAGTGATTCAGGCAGTGTTAGTGTTCTTTGGTGCACAGGGTCAGGGCCACCTCTGCCTTTTTACTCTTTGTCCCTTCTTTTATTACCAATCATCTCTTCTCAGAAACTTAGCCTAGATATATCATTCTACCCTTCAACTTGGAATATATGAAAGTAAAAGTATTAACCACCCTCACAATTTCCTTTCTGACTTTAATTTCAGACGTCACTATTCAGTCCCTGTTGCATCTTTATTGCTCATCATATTATCCCTCCCCATGTTTCTCTGAAGGATTAAATCACACCCTAGTTATTAAATATAGTCTTGCAATTATACCACTGCATCTGCTTGTCTCAGTTTCTCTATTATCCTGTATAGTTTAAGATGTACTGCTTTTTTCATCTTCCTTCTCTGCATATTTGATCCTCTGCTGGCATTATACCTAGTTTTCTGTCATTTTCCTTGTCTTCCTTTAGATTTAGTGGTAAAAGCATGAACACAGAAATTCTGTCATAGTCTGAACATTCCCAAGGCTGGTCCTTTCTGTGCTCTTCCTCATACCCAATGATCAAATTGTCTTCATCCTCACAATGCCCTCATATCCATTAGAGGCTAACAGTCAGTGGGATTCACATTTGAGAGTCTGAAATTTTTTAGATAGGTTTGCTGTATCCTCTATAATCTACATTAACAATAATATTATTTGGAGGAACAAATATGGGAGACACTATCCCAAAATTTTGTCCCAACTTTGGTTAAGCAGAATATTTTTGAAGAAAGAACCCACCTTAAAACCAGAATATTATTTTTGCTTTATAATTCAAAGGAGAATGGCAGAACATATGAAAAAAACTGATATTAAATATTTGGATTGAGAGAGAGTGTGTGTGTGTGCGTGTGTGAATGCACACTAGAGTTGCTATAGCTCAGTGGTAGAACATTCATTAGCATGAGCAAAGCCCAGGATTTGATCCCTAGCACTGCAAAAGAAAATAAAACAAACAAACGAAAACTAAAATAAGAAGACACAGAGTTTAAAGATAAACCTAAGAAATAAACCTAATAAATATTCAGAAATATTTTCAAAACAAAGGTTAAAAAAATAAATTATTTATTAGACTGGAAAGTGAAACTAACGTTAAGCAGAACTCTCTAGGACCTAAACTTTCTATAGTTGAGGTTTTCCTAAATTTAAAAAAAAATCAATGTAATCATAAACATTTCTGAAGTTGTGGAAATTGAGAATATATCAATGAGGCAAGCAAAATTAGATGTATTAAAAGGCTATCAGACAGTTGCTTTGTAAGTTACAATGTTAGTGATGTCTGGTGTAATGGGAAAAACATCACCAGAGTTTAGAATACCCTCGGTCTATAAAATGATGGGAGTTGGCTGAGATGACTTCTGTGATTCTCTCCAGGTTTTAAGTTTTGGAGTTTTATAGAGGACTCTGATGAATCTTTTTCTAAACTTGAAATAACAAATTATACTTGTCCATGGGTGAGGTTCAATGACTCAATAATTGTTAACTATTATACAATAAAAATACCATTAAACAAAACCTAGCCTCTGGATAAAAATTAATTCTTGCCACTTCGGCTTCCTTTAGCACTTCTGCTTATAACTCTCTTACTGTACTTACAATATTTTCTCTTGTACTATCACTATTTTTATATGTTTTTACCCAGTTAGTTGGGCCTTATGAGTCCAAAGTACAGTGTGTTCCACATCTCATTAATCAATTTTTTTTTAACTCTTGGTCACAGTATTATTATAATGTGTGGTTTGTTGTTTTTATCTCTCTTTTTTTCACAAATAGAAAAACCACAATATCATAGAGAATATGTAATATCAGTGTAGGGATTCTTCATATGAGGTAATATGTAGAAATATTCTTGCTCTCAAAACACAAACATGGCAAAAAAAAACTGAACTTGACCTTTCTCTAGATTCTAACTCAGCATTGCTTCCTTTTCTTATGGAAGTATACTAGTTTCCTATCAGTCATATCCTTTAATATCAACTCCTCCCTTTCCTTTTTTCCAATTATTTAAGCCTACGTCAAGGATTCCACTATTTTTACTCACAGTCAATTCACCACCTTGACTACTATACTCTTTCTCATTAAAAAGTTGCCTCTATGAAAGCCCTGTTTCCCAGAAAGGTCTCTGCTGGCCCATCAAAGATTTCCAAATAAGCCCTTTTATTGTTTCCCTACCAATATCTTTTTTGTTTGTTCTTCCAAGTTTCCTATCATTTTCCTAATACATTGGATTGACAAATCTTACTGTCCTCTATTTTTCTATACTGTACTTACAAATGGTTTCAATATAAATAGACATTTGTAAGTATAGTAAATACTTTTAAAAATTAAATTATTTATTTATTCTAATTTGTTATACATGATGGCAGAATGCAATTCATTTCATATTACACATATAGAGCACAATTTTTCAAGTCACTGATTGTATACAAAGTTTTTTCACACCATTCATGTCTTCATACATGTACTTAAGGTAATGATGTCTAACTCATTCTACCATCATTCCCACCCCTTTGCCCCCTCCCTTCCCCTCTCCTGCCTTTGCCCTATCTAAAGTTCCTCCATCCCTCCCATGTTACACCCTGCCGCCACCAGCGCCATTATGAGTCAGCATCCTCATATCAAAGAAAACATTCAGCCTTTGGTTTTTTGGGATTGGCTTGCTTCACTTAATATTATATTCTCCAACTTTCTTAATAAGACTCCTATAGCACAAGAATTAAAACCAAGAATCTATAAATGGGATGGATTCAAACTAAAAAGCTTCTTCTCAGCAAAAGAAATAATCAATGAGGTGAATAGAGAGCCTACAGCTTGGCAGCAAATTTTTACCACTTGCACATCAGATAGAGCACTCATCTCTAGGATATATAAAGAACTCAAAAAGCTAAGCACCAAAACAAAACAAAACAAAAACAAAAAACAAAAAACAAAAAACAAAAACAAAACAACCAAATTACCCAATCAATAAATGGGCCAAGGATCTGAACAGACACTTCTCAGAAGAGGATATACAATCAATCAAAAAACGTATGAAAAAAATGTTCAACATCTTTAGCAATTAGAAAAATGCAAATCAAAACTACTCTAAGATTTCATTTCACTCCAGTCAGAATGGCAGCTATCAAGAATGCAAATAACAATAAGTGTTGGTGAGGATGTGGGGAAAAAGGCACACTCATACATTGCTGGTGGAACTGCAAATTGGTGCAGCCAATATGGAAAGCAGTATGGAGATTCCTTGGAAAACTTGGAATGGAACCACTATTTGACCAAGCTATCCTACTCCTCGATTTATACCCAAATCTTAAAAACAGCATACTACAGGGACACAGCCCCAATGTTTACAGCAGCACAATTCACAATAGCTAAATTGTAGAACCAACCCAGATGCCCTTTAGTAGATGAATGGATAGGGAAACTTTGATATATATACACAGTGGAAAATCACTCAGCATTAAAAGATAATAAAATCATGGCATTATCAGGTAAATGGATGGAGCTGGAGATTATAATGCTAAATAAACACATTTAAGACATTTTCAAATATTTCATTATTTAAAAAGATACTTTCTAAGAAAAAAACACAACTTGGAGTTTTAAACTAATGCTATGAGAAGAAATAATATTTGAAAGTACAGATTCTTTCTTCAAATTAGGCAAATAGACATCAGATAGATTATACTTTACATTAAAATAAGAAAAGAAACTTTGAAAATATAATTTTAGAGTGAATAAGACATTACTAAACATTATACCAATGAAAGAAATAGAAATTTTAGCCAGGTGCAGTGGCATATGCCTGAAATCCCAGTGGCTTGGGAGGCTGACCCAGGAGGACTGAGCGTTCAAAGTCAGCCTCAGCAACTTAGCTGAGTCACTAAACAACTCAGTGAGACCCTGTCTCTAAAAAAGATACAAAATAGGGCTGGGGATGTGGCTCAGTGGTTGAGTGCCCCTGAGTTCAATTTCCCGTAGCTTTCCTAAATCATATATTGAATTTTATAAGTAAACATAAATCAAAACATCATAAAGAATATGAACATTTTAGGAAAAAACATTTGGAACACAAGTAAAAGAGTTAATATTCTTTTCTTTTAAATTTTTTTAGTTGTTTATAGACCTTTATTTTATTCATTTGTTTATATGTAATACTGAGAATCGAACCCAGTGCCTCACACATGTCAGGTAAGTGCTCTACCACTGAGCCACGATCCCAGCCCCAGAAGTTAATATTCTTTATATATTAAGAGTTCAGAGCTGGGGATATAGCTCAGTTGGTATAATGCCTGCCTCACATGCACAAGGCCCTGGGTTCAATCCCCATCACCACACACACAAAAAAAGACTTCTAAAAATAAAGATATTTGGCCTCATCAGCAATCCAAGAAATTTAATATAAAATAGTAATTAGATATCAACACTTCTCCCCCCATAAAATAACCAAAACTGTTTAAAAATTATAATACCCAAGTGTTTTCAGTTCAGGGAAATGGCATTCTTATATCTTGCTAGTAGGAGTATACATTCATAAAATCTTTCTGGAGAGCAATTTGACAATATGTTTCAAAGACTAAAATTTGTTTCCATTTGTTTCAGAAATTCTATTCCTATTTATTAAGCATAAGGGCATAATTAAGGAAAATTAAGTTTTAGTGACAAAAATGGTTAGTGCTGTGGTAGCACAGGAAATCAAAAGCTGTAAGACAGCTATGATGATCTACTATGTGCTGTCAAAGATATTTAATTTTCAAAATATGTAGAAAACTGACTACAAAGCATATATATATATATAATACATATTATATAATATGTATATATAATATATTGCAAATACACCAAATTATTAATAGTGCTATTATAAATGTTTTTATTTTCTTTTTTAAAAATATTTTTTAGTTGTAGATGGACACAATACCTTTATTTTATTTATTTATTTTTATGTGGTGCTAAAGATAGAACCCAGTGCCTCACACATGCCAGGCAAGCACTCTACCACTGAGCCATAACCCAGCCCCTATTTTCTTTTTATTTGCCTATCACATAATCACCCGAAAACAAAAAATCTATCTCCTTTCTTCACACTAACTAAAAATCTTATTGAATCATAGTAGTCTTTCTAAGATTTTTATCCCTATAGTGCTAGTATCTGATGGGAATCTTAATATATATGACAAACATCCTGAAAAATTAATATTTCCTCTTCCATAATCCAAATTCAAAAAAATAAAAAACATTAAAAAGAAATTAAGAAAAAATTGGACTAATAGCAAACAATATTTAAAATAGGTTCCTTGAGGCCTTTCCAAAAAAGAAAACTCTGAAACTAAATTTGTCTATGCTTCGCATATTCCTTTATTTTTCTCTTTTGAATTCCATCCATTACTTACTTCAAACTTAAGTAACTTCATTTCAGAACTACAAAAGGAAAGAAGATAGGAAATCAAATTGTAATCACATGTTATTGTGTCAATTATACTTAAACCATTAAAGAAAATCCTCAAATGCAATACTCAGATCCATAATATGTGAGATGGAATGACCACTGATTGAACTCTCCAAGGACAGTGAACATTTGAGTACATAATTTCAAACAAATAAAAAGTCTAGGCCAAGATAAAGCAAGTGTAACCAGTAACATTCAAATGCTTTAAATGGCTGATTAAATTCCAAACATGATACTTAAAATCCTGAGGGTCTCAGGGAATTAACTTGAAGGATTAAGACTCAAAATTACATGAAAACATGCTGTAGTTATTGGAAACCTAGAAGGGGACAAAATTAGCCCATGGATTTTGAGCACCAATTTGATGTATATAATTTTTTCAATTTATCTTGAGATGAATTTATAAAAAAAACTGGCAGAGAAAAGAACAAAATTAAAAATAAATAACTTGTTTTCATGATACATATAATAGGTCACATTTCCATATTTTTCTATGACTTAGTTTTAAAGAATTAGTTACATAGTGATCACTTTTTGAAAACAATAGACATAAAGTATAAAATCTTAAAATAAAAATTTTCTATCATTCTAGATACTTTGCACTACTTACTTGATAGTTACTATCCTAAGCCTTTTCAACAGACTAGAAGTGAAAAATTAAGATCAAATGTGCAGGCAGGCACTGGCTTTGGATAATGTGTTCATAAGGCATCACTGTTTTGGAATAAATATGAAGAAATGCACCTTTCTTTATCCATCTTAGGAACCTGGATTTTTATCCATTGTAAGCCCCAAGTTTTTGTGATTCCACTGTGGTCATTTTTGGAAAAGGAGATTAACTTCGTTTTGAAGCTTTTCTTTACAGTTTAGGACATATATGTCCTGCTTACTCTTTTTCCTTATCAATTTCTTTTTAGGACACTTAGCTAACCAAGGGGTTACTGGTTAGTCTTGATTATTCAAACAAGAATAAAATGCCATTCACATGTTTTTTTCTTGCAGTTGGCAGTCTGGTAAAATCCCTAAAAAAAAAAAAATCAGTATCATAATGATCAAATCAGCATCCTTGTCTTTTTCCACATAATTATTGCCTTTTGCTTAATCAAGAAACCTTTCTGTTTTACAGATTATAAAGTGTAGCTTACTGACAGCAAATCTCATTTTAGAGCCATCATTAAAAAGAATAGCTCTTTCCTGTGCTTCTCTTTACAGTGAATTGTAACTGCTACATTGATGAACAGAAAGAGACTGAAGGAAGCCTCTGTGCCTGGATCCAGCATTCAGAAGACAGGATGGTTTGCAACAATGGAACTTAAAACTGGGTCAGTAAGTTAAAGCATTGATATTCCATTCCAGAGTATTTTAAAACCATTTTAAAAGGATAAATATCTAGAAAAAAGGAGTGGAAAGAAATCATTTTGTTGCTGTTAAATTTAAGTCACCAATATTTCATGTAACTTTAAGAAAGGGGGAAAATCCCAAATACTGCTGTAAGATGCCATCAGTAACAAAATGAATCCTGATTTCATAGTTCTTAAAATGTGAAAAGATGTACCTTAGAATTGATATAATATGATCAATTCCAGCACTGTGTCAGGACCAAATTCACTGAAATTTCTGCTTTCAAAGAATTAATAATCGAAGTCTATGAATAAATAGGAATCTTTGCTTAGGGAAAAGGATATCAAAATATCACCCTCTATGTTGTTTCCTCCCTTTTTCTCAGCCTCATTTATTTTTTCATGTGAGTAATTTTCCAAATATGAATACATGATGTTTTTCTCTTTGTACCGGAAGAACCAGTTCTTACTTCTTTCTCTTACTTACTCAGGTGGGCAGGGCTCAGTGTTGCAGGCTCTTTGATTTTCAGGTGGCTTACTGTCAGGATCACAGTAATTGTTCTGGACAATGGAGTTGTCATCCAGCCTTTTACAGACCACCTCCTGTCTTTGGACACCTTGAGGAAAGGAGGACATCATTAATTGAGGAGCAGTTCACCTTCCAAAAAGGTGAGTATGCATAGCTTTCTTCCTTGGGGGATCAACCTCACTGGATCGCTGCTGTCTTATCTGTTCCAGAAACACTTGACTGCTTCTCTAAAAAGGAGAGAAGTCCTGGTCATTATACTGAAATTTTAGGCAAAATCATTGTTCTCATATTTAGAAACATAACTGTTTTCAAATCCAGAAAAGAAACTACTGGTAACTTAAAGCAATTAGTATTTCCATCTGTATGTTCTTCTTCGTGCTTTCCTTAAAAAAAAAAAAAATCCCTTAAATTTCCCAAATTATCCTCAGATAAAATGTATTGATATACATTTCAGTGAAAATCAATAATTGTATATTTTTTTAAAAAACAATAGGGATCAATTTACTTTTTGATATTTTATAGGAAAAATCCCACCAGTTTAATCTTTGTTAGGCATACATCACATCCACACATTTCATTTTTTTTTTTACATTTACATACGTATCACTCTAAAAGCCCAGGAAGTACAGAATTTAAAAATTGCAGTGGACCTTTTAGACTGTAACCAATTAGTCTGTTTGCTCTAAAGAGTTGGACCCGTTGATTATATGTCAAAGAAATACATACATAACTCATTCAAATGTTAATTTTCAAAATACTTATCTTGTTCATAAAAAATTAGTCTTGAGTGATCTGTTTACCACAACTAAAAATATCCTCATTATAAGTTTGTAAAATTTTAAATATGTGTTTATTATTTATTGGCAAAGATATCCATCACAACTTGTTCACATTTCATAAAACACAAAGACACACACAACACATACTCTTATTTGTAAACACCCCTGGTAAATAAGCTTTAGGTATACTTTCTTTAGTGTCAATCAATCAAAAAAATCCAAGATAGGTATGTCAAAATATCAAAGAGAAACAAGTCAAACTACAAGACCATGTATCATGTTTCAGATCATACAGGGGCAATAGGTTACTCCTGCAAGTGGAAATGAGAATACAAACTAAACCGTCCCTCCAATCACCAAACCCTTCCCTCCAAACAGGTAATCTAAATTACTCAGAAAGTGTCTAAGAGCAGCATTAACAGTAACCAGCAAGCCACAGCGTCATGCCTTACCCAATACTTCATTTGTTTTTCCTTTTGTTTTCAGTCATTTTAAAATAGTAGCGCCTTAAAAACAAAGTATGATCACAAATTAGGGAAATCCATGTGAGAATAGGGTCATTCAGTGAAGGAAAGTTTAACCTAAAAACCTGGGCACCAAATGCTTTCTCCAAGATCCTTCTTAAGAGTCATAAAAATCCAATGGGCAGGAGTACTTCAGTTGTGACATATGCACATCTTTAACTCAGCCCTTTGGATTTAAAGATTGGCACAGGAACAAGTCTTCTAAGCTTATAAGACTTAGATCTTATATCCTACATGACACTGGTGAGTAGTGAAAGAAGGTATTTTTTATTGCTTGCAGAGATGCAAGACTCTTATTGATCACCTTAAGCAACATGTTTTTAGGCTTTCTTAAATTTAGAGATCTAACAATTAGTCAAACAATTTACTGGCAAAATATCTGAAAGTATGTATTGTATTCATTCCCTCCTAACCCCTGTAATAGGCCAGATGACTCCATTTATGCAATGACAACAATTTAAAATTTTTAACTATTAAACTTTAGATTTTTGAGGGAAGAATGATTCATATCAAGCATAGCTATGATCTGTTCACAGATGTCCCATGATATTCATCAGATTACCTTCCCATTGTGTCATTCCAGTGGGCAGATAACTAAGACCATGTGGTCCACCTAAACATATATTTCAACTGTGAGTCAAGGGACTCAGCTACCAACTGCAACAATGGCTGACTATCCATTCATTCTGGTTCAATGTTTTGCTTCTGTCAGGAAAAGCAGAACAGTGCTTTTATAGGTTAGCATGATTATTTATTTATTTTTCATTCAAATGTGACTATATTTGAAACAAGAATGCTGGCACCAGTACAGTATCTTGTTTTTTTCCTCAAAAAAAAGATAAAACATTTTCAGCTCTACAAAATGGAACTGATGTTGCTTTGTTTCAGTGGCAGAAATGTTCAGTCAGTTTCTACAGGTTAAGATAAAATTTTACTTTTAAAATATATAACCCTAGAAATGTTTTTCCTACAATAACATTTGTTCACAAGTAGCCTTTAAGGTGAAAGTAGTGCTACTTCAATTTGAACCACAGATGAAATGTTAGTAGAGATAATTAGCAGAGATTTATATTAAGATTTCATTTTTAAAAAATTCTAGGCACTTATGTATCTTGAAGAAATTTTCCTCTATAACATTTATTGTTAAAAATTTGGAAAATAGCCAGGCACGGTGGCACACGCTTGTAATCCTAGCAGCTCAGGAGGTTGAGACAAGAGGATCGCAAGTTCCAAGCCTTAGCAACTCAGCAACTCAGCAAGGCCCTAAGCAACTCAGTGAGAATCTGTCTCTAAATAAAATACAAATGGCTGGAGATATGGTTCAGTAGTTAAGTGCCCCTGGGTTCAATCCCTGGTACCTAAAAAGAAAAAAAAAAAAAGGAAAATATACAAAACCATAAGAAACAAAATAAAAATTACCGATATATCTATATATCCCACATCTTTATTCTAGAACTTTATCCTTTTGGGTTATTTTGCTGAATGATTTGTTTAAAAATTACATACTTACACAAACTAAAACTGCCAACTAAATGTGGTTGGCAGTTCCTTCATTCATTCACTCACCCATTTCATTCATTCATTAAGTAGGTAATAGGTACTAAATATAAGGCACTCTGCTTCTTATGAGATATTGAACAAAGAATACAAATTGACTTAATTTTGACCAGGCCTTCCAGTCATCTTAAAAACCAGGAATTACAGGTTTTCTGGGTTCATTTTAGCTTCATAATTTCAGATTGATATTTTCTTATGAAGTGAAAATGAAAGTCCTTGAAGACAGCTAAAGTTGCTATTTTATGAGCCTGCATTTTTTCTTGCTTTCATCTTTTACTAATTTTCTTCTAAAATGTTATAGTAGACAGTGTGGTATTTCACACTCAACAACTGCCTATTCTAGTAGCCTATTCCAAACCTTCCTATGACACTATGCTATTTTCCTCTAACAGTATACAAATTTCCTTCCAACTTTTACCCCTGCACTTGGCAGGTTTACAGACTTTTTTTTTTTCCTGCTTTGATTTTGAGTCAGTAGCAACAGGATAATTCTATAAACCAATGCACTAAATGGATGGATTTTTTTAAAACACACACCTTTAAATTATTATTATTATTTTTTTAAATTTTTTATTGTTGGTTATTCAAAACATTACATAGTTCTTGATATATCATATTTCACCCTTTGATTCAAGTGGGTTATGAGCTCCCATTTTTACCCCATATACAGATTGCAGAATCACATCAGTTACACATCCATTGATTTACATATTGCCATACTAGTGTCTGTTGTGTTCTGCTGCCTTTCCTATCCTCTACTATCCCCCCTCCCCTCCCCTCCCCTCC
>NW_025999990.1:3875831-3925022 GCF_001458135.2 Marmota marmota marmota | reverse complement strand
TTTTTTTTTTTTTTTTTTTTTTTTTTTTTTTTTTTTTTTTTACTTTTCACTCCAACTTCTGCCATGTTTAGTTACTTCTTTATGAGTTCTAAGCATTAAACCTAAGGCAAACTTTCATTACCCTTAGTAAAATGAGATAATCAAATCAGATGATTTCTAATGTTTCTTCAAAGCCAAAATTCTATAAATTTGTTTCTTCTCTTCCTCCACATTTCAATATTTCACCATTGTTTTCTCCACCTCTTTCTCCCTCTATGTCTGCTTTTCCTCTATACTCTATAGAACAACAAATGTAGAAAGCAGGTGTTTGTTATTTTCCATTTGGTTTTATAGACTTATTTCAGAGCCTGAGTTGATACTAGTTCTTTTGACATGTTAAAAGAGATATGTCAAGAGGCAGAATACTAACTAGAAACAGGGACTTTTGAAAGGCACTTTTCCTAATATATTAATCCATAGTACTAAAAAGTAATCTTCATAATCTTTAGAATGACTTCATCTTTTCTGATATTTATTTAAAATCTTAGAGAAATGATGTTGAGAATACAAGTCCCAAGCTTCTTTCATATACTATGACATATTTGTCACTAAATACATTTTAAACTAAAATCTTTATTTTCTTCAATTGAAAAAAGAATATAATTATACTACAAGGTTCTGTCAAAATTGGGGTGATAATACTTACCATTATGGAAAACTATTTTTTTCCAAAATTTTATATATTCTATCTTGTAAAGATGGATAATGTCATGATAGTTAAAAATGGTATTTTGGACAGAATTTTTGTGAAGTAAAACATGACCTGTGTCACACTGATCCTTAATAGAAAATGTACTTAGACTGTGGTTTCAGCATTACCCAAGTTTTTCAGTAAGTGAATATTTACCCAAACTCTGCTGTTCATGTTATAAAAGAACAAAATTGCTAAAGCAATAGAAATGATAAAAAAAAGGAAGAAAATCAGCACTAGGGAAAATGTTTTGGGTTTACAGAGATTACTTCCCTTCAACTATAAATCTTAAGGTTAGAGAAAATCCAAGCCAATATGCAGACTTAAGCTATAAAAAGTATAAAGATCATCAAACTAAACTTTTATATGTAACATTTTTAACAAGAGGTTAGATAGCTTAAGGTGTATTGAAAATACATAGGAGAACTCAAAGAATTTTTTAAAAAGTAGTTTGTATAGGAGAAGTCATATGCTTAACGAAAAAGATGAATACAAAAATTATTATGGACAAATGAATGAACAAATACATTAACTTCCAGATGTATGAATCAGCCACTAGCATGAGTTTGCATAAAGGAGTTGCTCTTCTTCCTCAAGGATCATGTTATACAAGACTTTATAGAAGTCAGGTGAAGTTGGTGGCTACTAAACCAAGGATTTCAAGAGCTTTGATGTACATTTGTGCCTGCTAAGAGGTCTGATACAACTGAACTTGTATGTTAAAGGATATTCTTCCTTCTCAACATTGAAAATGACCTAAAAGAAGAGGATGGTGGGAGAGAGCAAATAGGGTGATGCCATGGTCAGTGCAGTGATAGACACCTTCTAATCTTCTAAATATCTTATTTTTTGAAGAGCAAGGAGAAAATTAGGGACTAATAAACAAAACTGAATGTAAACCTTTATTCTTTCTAAACTCAAGTCACTTTTTTTCAGGGAGTCTGTATTACTAAAAACATCACAATGATCTGTTTCATGTCTGATATTTGCAGGAATAAAAGTTAAAGAACCCCTATAGTTTCAAACAACATTATTATATTGTACAACCTCACACTCAAAATACCTTTCATAGGGAATTTTTCTTAAGAACTAATTATGTTAGCTATGTTTCTTCAAAGAAAAATAAATGGCGATGAGTAAAATGTTTTTAACTATTTAAACTAAAGTTTCCATCGGTAATCTTTATTTAACTCTGAAAGAAATTTTCAGATAATAATGTCTAAGCAAAGATAAGCAGATTTAGTTATAAGATTCAGTCTTTTTATGTCTTTCACATTTAATTTTAATTAAGACTACTTTGAATCTTGAAAAAAACAGTTGGATTTTGTTTTCCTCTGTCTGCTCTAGTCTGGGACTCCTGTGCTTTGACTTTCTGTGAAAGTTACAGCATAAGTATCTTTTAAGCTGCCATACAAGTGTTAGTCATTATTTTTGTTGTTGTGTCTATAAAAATCAAGTGTCAAAACCCTTACTTGGTTGAAGCACATTCTGTTATTCACCAATAACATAAATTGTCTTCTTAGTGATGTTAAATGTGTCAGACAGACATTTTAGAATTAAAAAAACAAATTAAAAGAACATTTGTGAAAATATAAAGCATTTGCCTCTGTCTTATCTGGTACATTGAAAGCTGTTTCCTTTTGTCAGGTATTAGTACTAGCTTAAAGATGATCTTATATTTGGTCTAATAATTATTTTTTTGTTATATTTACTAATACTTTTAAAAACAACTTAGAAATTATTATTTTAGGATACATTTACTATATTTTTAAGTGCACATTAGGCTTATATTGTACCATTCTTGAAAATAAAATTTATCATGAACATACAGTAATAGAAACAATGTAGAAATGTCTAACATTTTAAAGAGATCAGTGCAATCTGCATGTCAATTCATTAAAATAATTTTAAAATTATGTTATTATACATGGAATGGTGTAGATTATTATATGAACTTGTCAGTCACAAAGAAGAATGCTATCACAAGCTCTTTTAAATATGCCTGTATCTTTACCTCTTTCCTGTTTTGTTTAATCACTCAACAATCTTATGCTTAACAGAGGCAAAGGAAGGAAACATATTCAGAAGGAATACTTGCTACAGATATGAAAGAGAAATTTACAAATTATTTGAGACTCTAGTTCCTTTTCTGGACATACAAAGAATCTCCATTTTTAATTTATGAGTATCACTAGGCCCTTAATAGTGAGCTTATATACATCATTTTTCCTTTCATAAAATAAAATTCAGTATCTATTTTTGCAATCTTAATTTTACACTAAATCAGCACTTCTCAAAATTTTTTTGATACATGGCACCTTCAGTATCTCAATGGTCTTTTTATAGCACTTCCTAGGTAGGAAAAAAAATGTCTAAAGAGGTTTTTGTTTGTTTGTGGTTTTTTTTTTGTTGTTGTTGTTTTCTGTACAGGGATTGAAACCAGGGATACTTAAACACTGAGCCGCATCCACAACCCTTTTAATTTTTTAAATTTTGAGACAGGTTCTTGCTTAGGGCCTCACTGAACTTTCCATCTTCCTGCCTTAGCCTCCCAAGTACTGGAATTACAGGTGTGCACCACCATGCTTGGCTTGTCTAAAGAGTTTTTATTATTAAATTGTTAGGTACAAATGACTTTGTTATAATAATTTGTGTTACATATCACCAGTGTCACTGTGTTTCCCTTGAAAAAAGACAATATTCTGTATCATTTGTAAGTCTACAGCAGTGACCCTGGGCACCTTGGTGCCTTTAGGAAAACATGATACTAAATCAGAAAAATCCAAGATACTAGTTGGAAACCACTTAAAAGACATCTTAAAAATCTCAAAGAGTAGAAAGCAGCTCCAATATGTGTATAATTCCAGATGAATCAGGTAAAGATACATAAATTAAGATAAAAAGAATTTGTCCTAGCTAGAAAGAAGAAATATATAGCATGACTTCTATGCTAATATACTATTCATTTTCTCTTTCTTACACACACACACACACACACACACACACACACACACATACACACACACAGAGAGAGAGAGATCAGGCTTAAAATTACATCCAGGGAAAATAATTTAAAAAAAAGGAATATCGAACATATAAGAAAAATTAAACAGACCACATAAGCAGAAAAGAAAAAGTAATGATAGCATTTTAAATAGTCAATGACAACTGATCAGAAACACCCAGTTACCAAATAGTATATGTAAAATATAAACCAGTCTCTTTTTCCCCTCCTCCTCTTCAATATAAGCATAGTTTTAACTTATCTTTTCCCCTCTGTGCTGCAAAACAATGTTTAACAGAGAAATACCTTGATTTAATAAGAAATCTAATCAAATTGAGTTTTTGGCATACTTTTTTTTTCTTTTACATAAAGAGGAAGAAAGGAAATCCTAAAAAAAAAAAAAATTCAATTTGGACAAAGCATCAGGCTTGCCAGTAGGGTCAATGAAAAGACAAAGACTATATATTTAGAGTATAAATTAAAAACTGTAACAAATATAAAATGTATGTATTCATGACTGTTCTTTTCAGTACAAATTAAATATTCTTAAAGTTTTTTTTTGTTGTTATAAAACAGATGCAAATTTCAATACAATGCTACAGCCTTAAGTCTTTAGTGATTGGCTTTGAAAAGTTTTACTTTAAAAACATAAGGGTTGTGTGAAATCAGCAAACAGCTTAGGGATTTTGTGAAGGTAGAAATGGCATAGTTTGAACAGTGGGAAATTAGAATATATCCAGAAAGACCAGGGTAAAAGTTATGAATATGAATATTGCTGCATTCTACAAGATTCATTCCCTAAAGCAGCAGCAATTTCCTAAGTAGAAGGCCTTCTCTGTTTATAAGACACACAAAAAAAGTGTTCATTAGTTTTCACAAATAACATGTTAAAACAAGGACCATATCTCTTATATTCTGACTTGTGAGTCTAAATAAAAGTTGGCTGAGGGTATAGCCATTTACAGGTTGAATATTGCTTATCTGAAATGCTTGGAAGCAGAGGTGTTTCAGATTTCAGAGTTTTTCAGATTTCAGAATATTTGTATAGACTTGACCAGTCAATCATTTCTAATCCAAAAATTCAAAATCTAAAACTTTTTGTATATTCTTGTATTTTCATATTAGGAATGCTTAACCTGAATCCATTTTAGATCCCTAAGTATCAAAGAAATTTTGAATTAAAATAAAGATCTTTGAAAAAATTGTTCAGCACAATTTTAGTCAATTTAAAAAACATTAATTAGATGCATATAAGTGATCCATCAGGTAAAGAAGAAAGCATGCAAATAAACTGAACTACAAAAATACTTTGTACAGGCATGTCCAAGGCCAGTGGACATAATAAATACAACCATGAAGTTAATTGGCATTCTACCATGTTCATTCTCTTCTTTAATTCCAATCTTTATTTTCCTACTTCAGATATTCATTACTAAATCTCATTAACCTCTACATTCAACTAATAGCCAATTAATAAGAGATGGGTATTAGTAATGCTATGAGAGGTATTTGCATCTGAATGTTAATTTTTTGAGACAAAACTTCCAATTCATCTTAAAGGCAATACTTTTCAACTTTGGCTGCACATTAGAATTACATAGGGATCTTTTTAAAATCTGAGGTTCTGGCTACACCCTAACCAATTAAATAAAGCTTTGAGAGGCAGAGCCCAAGTATCGAATCTTTAAAAAAAAAACATTTAAAGTAGTCATGGTGTTTCCAATGTGCATCAAAGTTAAAAACCATTGCACCAGGGTAAGTATTTGAAAATGCAAACTTTCACGCTAGTGAAGAAGATATTTTTGAGTGATAATACAGCACATTTCTCTAGAGAAACTGCTACCTGGTGAAAAAGTTCTATTCAAGGTAATAGACCATTGTTTTTATTAGATAAATGCTACATTAAAAATATCACTGTAGAGACTCAATTTTTAGGTCTTGATTCCAGCGAGTTTCTTCATTTGAATTCTACCTATAAAATAGGAATAGTAGTAGCAATACCCATCTTGTGTGGCCCCTGAGGATGAACAAATGAATCACTGCAGCAGAAAATTTTTATAAACTATAAACTATAAACATTTTTATTTATTATTACATAGCTGAGCAGAAGAACCACCTGTAATTAAAAAGACTAATGGCAATGTTCACTACAACTGTGACACAGGTAATTACCTAAAAGACTAGTCACTTTGATTTATGAGGCGTTTACTTTAGGACTTCTCAGAGCCTAGTCAGAGTTTCAGGAAGTATGGTTCCTGAACCCACAGCACCAGCATTACCTAGAAACTTATTAGAAATTTAAGTTCTTGGACCCTACACCAGGCCTACTGAGTCAGAAACTAGAGGGAGAACCTACAAATTCGTGTTTCATAAACCCTCCAAGTGATTCTAAAGCATCCTAAATTTTGAGAATCACACATCTAGCAAACACTAGTGAAAAGACAGAATGTATGACTAAAATAAAAGAATGCATATATAATATTTGATATTTCAATCTTTAAAAGTCACAGTGCAAAAGTACACTGGCATAAATTACTACTCAAAAAAAAAAAAAAAAAAAAAAAAAAAAAAACCAACCCAGCAACCTAAAGTTTTGTACTTTAAAACAAACAACTTTCATTGTTGAGCCAAGCTTTATCAAATAACACATTATTAAGACAATAATCAGCTAGGCACAGTGTAATCCAAGCAGCTTGGGAGGCTGAGACAGGAGAATCCCGAGTTCAAAGCCAGCCTCAGCAACTGTGAGGTGCTAAGCAACTCAGTGAGACCCTCTTTCTAAATAAAATACAAAATAGGACTGGGATGTGGTTCAGAGGTCGAGTGTCCCTGGGTTCAATCCCCACTACCAAAAAAAAAAAAAATTACTTGAATTGGGTGTCAACATACTTTATATACAGAGATATGAAAAATTGTGGTATATATGTGTATTAAGAATTGTAATGCAAAAAAAAAACACAAAGTACATGTATAAAAGCATAATTGGTATGAGCATACTTTATATACAGAGATATGAAAAATTGTGGTATATATGTGTAATAAGAATTGTAATGCATTCCACTGCTATCATGCATTAAAAAAATAAAATCAATAAAAGATAAAAAAAAAATCACATTTATCCTGAAGACAATACACCCCAAGGCATCTATCTCAATGTTCCCAGTTAGGCTAAGGAAGTGTTTCTTCAATGACTCAGAGAAAAGACCATTACTTTTACTGAATCACTACCAATCTTTCCTGCATGTTAGATGTCATTAGGTCTGCTAAGCAACAGAAAAACAGCCTTGAAACTTACCTTAAAAGATCTCTTAAGCAAATATTATTGTTATTCCCAAATTCGATCAAAGTCAAGGTTCTTGACATTGGTAAAACATATGTAGGCCAATAAGAGGTAAGCACATTGAAGAATCTTGGGAGGATACAATTGAAAGTTCTTTGGCATTTCTTGCTCTCTATTTTAACAGTTTAAAAAATTCTCATAGCCTCAAGCTATCTAGCACCTACCTGGGGAAATGAAAGTGGAGTACCACAATTAAGAACTGACTTTTGTATTCATCCTTGGTTTATACCACATTAAGAACTGACTTTTGTATTCATCCTTGGTTTATAAGTGAAAATAGGTAGAAATGACTTTTCTTTTGAAATGACATCTTCTAACTGTAGATAAAGTATATCATTCACCATTACTAAGTTTAAGACTTGGGCTCTCTGATCAGCATTCCTGAGCCTTATGGAACTTTACATACCTCAAACATTAGCTTATTATATTTAAAGAATCTGGGATTAAAAGTAGGGGTGTGTATAAGAAGAGTAACTTCAATAATTAAAACCAGCACTCTATATCCTAGGATATTCTATACCCTGCCCTACTCCCAGAGCTTCTACCTATTCAAAGTTTAGGAAGCAAAAGTGGAGAACTTGGTTTTACTTACTCATCCTAAAATTTTATTGTCTCTCCTTGGCAGTTGCTTTGTCCTATCCCATAATAAAATTGGCTATTCTAACCTCTCATTTCATATCCTAGAAAGAACAAAAACACATAAACATTAATCCTTTTCTCCCATTAAATTAAATATTTGTTGAGTCCTCGTATGTTCCAGATATTGTTCTAGGTACAAAATTAGTTTACAAAGATATTCTATGTTCAGAGTGCTAGGTTTCAGTTTTTCTGAAAACTAAGAACAGTGGTACATAAATATAAGTGAATATCAGAATCATCTGGCTAGATGACATAATTCTATATTTAGAAGACCCCCCAAATAAAACTGTACTAGGAAACTTCTAGAACTCAAAATGAATTTACCAGGGTAGCAGGGTATAAAATTAAAACCCATAAATCAATAGCATTTCTATACATCAGTGATGAATCAACCTAACAAAATAGGTGAAAGACCTATATAATAAAAACTACAGAACACTAAAGAAAGGAATTAAAGAAGGCCTTAGAAGATGGAAAGATCTCTGATGTTCTTGGATAGGCAGAATTAATATTGTCAAAATGGCCATACTACCAAAAGCACTACTCAGACTTATTGAAATTCCTATTAAGTTCCCAATGGTGTTCTTCATAGAAATAGAAAAGGCAGTCATGAAATTCATTTGGAAAAATATGAGGAATAGCCAAAGGAATAAGAGGATAGCCAAAGAGAGGAATAGCCAAAGAATAGCCAAAGCAATCCTTAGTGAGAAAAATGAAGCAGGAGGCATCATAATACCAGACCTTAAGTTGTACTACAGAACCATAGTAACAAAAATAGCATGGTACTGACACCAAAACAGACATGAAGATCAATGGTACAGAATAGAAGACACAGAGACAAACCCACATAAATACACTTATCTCATACTGGACAAAGGCACCATAATTATACATTGGAGAAAAGATAGACTCTTTAACAAATGGTGCTGGGAAAACTAGAAATCCATATGTAGCAGAATGAATTGAAAAAAAGTAGGCTCAGCTCTCTATCATGTTGGCTTAAGAACCAAATTTCTCAAAAAGACTCCTAAAACACAAGAAGTAAAATCAAGAATCAACAAATGGGATGGTATTAAACTAAAAAGCTTCTTCACAGCAAAGGAAACAAAAACATGAAGAGAGAGCCTACAGAATGGGAGAATATCTTTGCCACCTGCACCTCAAATAGAACATTAATCTCCAGAACACATAAAGAACTCAAAAACTGGGGCTGGGGTTGTGGCTCAGAGGTAGAGCGCTTGCCTGGCAAGTGTGAGGCACTGGGTTTGATCCTCAGCACCACATAAATATAAAATAAAGATATTGTGTTCACCTATAACTAAAAAATAAATATTAAAAAAAGAACTCAAAAAGTGGCTACCAAAATAATAATAATAACAACAACAACAACAACCACCACCACCACCCAATCAATAAATGGGCAAATGAACTGAACAGGCACTTCACAGAAGAAGAAATATGACTGGTCAATAAATATACGAAAAATGTTCAACATCTCAAGCAATTAGAAATGCAAATTAAACTACAATGAGATTTCATCTCACTTCAGTAAGAATGGCAATTATCAAGAATACAGGTAACAATAAATGTTGGGCAAGGATATGGGGATAAAAGGTACACTCATACATTGCTGGTGGGACTGCAAATTGGTGGAACCACTCTGGAAAGTAGTATGGAGATTCCTCAGAAAACTTTGAATGGAACCACCATTTGACCCAGTTATCCCACTTGTTGGTATATACCCAAATAACTCATAATCAGCATACTATAATGACTCAGCCACATCAGTGTGCATGGAACCAACCTAGGTGCCCTTCAACAGATAACTGGATAAAGAAAATGAGGTACATGTACAATGGAATATTTCTTGGCCATAAAGAAGAATGAAATTATGGCATTTGCTAGTAAATGGATGGAACTAGAGACTATCATGCTAAGTGAAATAAGCGAATTCCAAAAAACCAAAGGCTGAATGTTCTTTCTGATATGCAGATGCTAACATACTATAAGCCAGAGGAAGAAAGGGAAGAATAGAAGTTCACTGGATTAGACAAAGGGGAATGAAGGGAAGTGACGGGGGATGGGAATAGGAAAAACAGTAGAATGAATGCGACATTACTTTCCTATGTTCACATATAAATACATGACCAGTGAAACTGAAGCAGACCAGGTACTCCCACCCCAAATCCATTCCCCACCATAATTAAGCTTCTCTTCGTGGCAGAAAGATTTTTACAAAGAGTGTCAACAGGATTTCATAGAAGTTCTGCAGAGAGCTCAATGTGGTTTGAAGCTTCATCTTTCTTTTAAATGCTAGTTTTGCAGACAAATGTGTAAAACCTCTGTCTAGCCTAAGAATATGGGACAAAGAGTAAGGTTCCCACCCACTATCATGTAAACATGCCACTGAGTATAAATCTAAAAGAATTTCTAGACTTTGGGTCCAGAGAGTTTTTAGGCCTCAGCTCCTCTGGACTGCTGCAGATTAATAAACCTGCTTCCTAATGGGTGTCCAGCATCTTATGTCCTACATCAAATCTATATCATTTATATCCACATGAATGGGAAGTTATATTCTATGTATGTATAATATGTCAAAATACACTCTACTGTCATGTGAATCTAAAAAGAACAACAACAAAAAAAAAGAATTATCTGGCCAGCTTGTTAAAACATAGCTGGGCCCCATTCCAAGAGTTTCTATTCAGTAGGACTGAAATGGGTTCTCCGAATTAGCATTTCTAACAACTTCTCAATTGATGTTGATGCTGCTGGTCCAGTGACCATACTTTGAGAACCACTTACCAAGACAAATGATAGCTCTTCACACCACGCCTACCAATTTTCAAACACTGTACCTCTCAAAGAAGGGACCAGCTCATGAATGCCCATAATCACTTATAACCAAGCAAAATCTGGATTCCCAGGACTACCTAAAATATCTAAGATCAGTAGCTCCAAAATCAAAGAAAAAAAAGTATAATAAGGAAGGGAGAACTCTCCTTCTAGGGGCTTTTCTTCCTTTCGGCTTCTTTGTTTTATCACAAGAAATCATCTCTATTTCTCAATACAAGTGTTATGGAAAAGAATAACACTCATTTAGATTTTTCATTCATTTTTACTTCAATAAAATTATAGTTTTTATTCCAAATTAGGTTCTCATGACCTTTTCCTCCCCTTTTTTGTTGGACTATCTCGTCTCTGAACAAATAGAATCACAGGGTTGAAGGAACATTGAGAATTCACTTAATCCCTCCTTGGCCTCAGACAAGTCTGTGTCTAAACCATCCCCAAATATAGCAATTTCAGCAAAAGAAGAACAGGCACAGAGAATTCCCCATTCAACATTCTGTCACATACTTGAAGATACTAACATGCTTTCCTTCAGCCTTCTCTTCTCTTAGTTGAAAAACTTTAATTTTAAACCTTCCTTATTCAATTTCCTGAACTTTAAATTATTTGGACTCTAATTAGTTTGTCTCACTTTGCCTCAGGGCCATATGTATGCATATTGTACAAGTAGTTTTTGTTGGTAGGTGGAAAGGGGAAGGTTAATGTACAGATTGATTAAAAGGAATTTAATTGGAACAAAGAAATAATAAATGCCACTAAAATATAATGATATAATGCAGTGGCGGCACTCACTTGAACAAATAGTGAATTCATTGAGGATCATCAGCAGTGACATTAGTTGCAAATATCTTTTTATTTCATTAAGAGAAATGGTAATGCATTATAGTTTTTAAAACTCTACATTATAAACTTCCAGCCATTTCACACAAAAAAGTGGATTGGGAATTAGAAAACTTTTAAAATATGCTACAAATTATTCATAAGCTTGTTTCATGATATTTAACCCAGGAGAGAACATTATTATTATCCAGTTGGTTTTTAAATTTTTTTTCATGTGGTATAGTTGTATTTTTCTATTGAAATTAGAGTTGTAGTTGATGGATGATTTAATTCTTCTGTGTCTAAAAACACTGCTGAGGGTAGAGTTCAGTAGTAGAGTGCTTGCCTAGTCATGATCAAAGGCCCTGGGTTTGAATCCCAGCACTAAAAAAAAAAAAAAAAATGTAAAAATACTGAATTTGGTATATGATAACTATTTCTCTGAAAATAATTTCTCCAAATCAAGCCTTGAAAATCAGAGGTGTTTAGAGATTCAGCAAATAAAAGACAAGACAGGATAAAGTCCATGTGAGAACATGTACTTCTGCACAGATAGGGGATATATTGAATGATTTATATATTTATATCTATTTATTCTAAAATCATGATTCAAAATGTAATTTTTGCTTTTGGAGTGGTGAGGTGCTCTAGCCCGGCCTGCCCTAAGGGATAGGTTCTGTTTCCTTGCCTATTGGGATCAAGGTGTATGGTGGAGGCGATGCATTTAGTCTCCAGAGAGAAGGAAGATGCTGCTTGCACAGCACTTCTACTCACCAGTCCATGCAGCAGCAAGGGTGTTGGCTTTGAAGGAAGCCAACTGTCCTGCTCTCCCAGCCAGAGGTAAAGAATTGCATTGGTGGCCACTAGAGGGAGGAGGATTAGGAATAGAGTAAATTGTGGGGAAAAGGCACCCATGAAAAACGCACATGGGACAACCAACACATCACCAACCACTGCCTGGCAGCTACCTCTACCTGTCTAAGGGACTACCGTGAGGTCAGTATCCACCATTAACCCAGAGACCCAGACACCAGGATGACTGTAGCATCCCAGCACACAGTCCCTTAACTTGATGGCTGGAGAAGGGAGTTTTGAATAGGAAGGTGGGAAACACACAAGCATACAAACACAAGCACACAAACACACAGACATACATTCTCAGCCCCCATTACAAGAAGTTGCGTCTGTGACGTCTGATTCTTACTCATTTTATTATTTAAAACTCTTGATGTTCTTTACCAAGAATGTGTTCGTGAAAAGCAAACAGCCCACCTTCAAGATAGTCTTGGGAGAAGCACCAGCAGAGACACTCACTGTGCCAAGATGTATTTTACCAACAAATCTGTATAAATTGCATGAGGTTGAAAACAAATGGAATATAATATAATTAAAACAAAGTTACTCTTGCTAAATTACAGCTTGAAGTAAACCTGCAAAAAATGTTTCCAATTAGCTTCTTCAGCAAACAAAAAGCATAGCTCAAAGTATGTTTTGCTTTGCATTCTGACGACTGGGTTGACTGCCTAGTGGGTGTCTTACCTCCAGCACAAGTAGCTGAGCATTCTGACCAAGGCTGATGATTCCACGTGAAGCCAACTTCATTATCTCCACTGCCAGTGCGAGTGATGGGAACGTTGAACTTATACCTAATTCCCAAATTTTGTTCCTGGAGCAGAACCTGCCATTGAAAACAACTGGTGAAGATAATTAAAATACAATGAGCTTTCATTCAGATATTTATTATTTCTTCTTCTGAAGAAAATGTCATAAAGTAAGTCTTATGAGAAATTTAAGGCAACTCTTCAAATACATGCATTTATATAAAAATTTTTCCATTTTCATGGTTAGTTTGGAGCCATTTCTTTCTTCTGACTTGCTAGGTTATAAATATATAATTCAAGAAAGCATTGAAAAGACAAAACAGTTATATGAAAGAGCACTATGGCTTTAATTCTGCACAGATTCTATGTCCTTGGGCAAATCATTTATGTTATTTATCTTAATTTTACCACCTACCTCATAAAGGGGAATTATGAACAGTAGATATAAAAATGACATTTACCATTATAATAAGATTTTCAGAGGTGGGACCCAGAGCTTCTAAGGATTCAGGTTCATCAGTTGGTCTCTTATAGTGAAAAGCTGTCCCAGCAACATCAAACTTCCTGGGCCAGTCAATAGTCCAGGCACCATTAATATAGTAATCATCCCCTTCAGATTTTAGAGCTGGAAGAAAAATTAAAATCCATCTAAAAATGTGGAACTTCATCTACCCAAATAGCACAGATTAATTAATGCATTGAAGTACATACAGTGAATACCCATTTTCATCCAGAGAGATGATGCCTGACAAGTTCAAACAGTAATTTGTCTGTTCAGACACTAGTATGGCAATATGTAAATCAATGGATGTGTAACTGATGTGATTCTGCAATCTGTATATGGGGTAAAAATGGGAGCTCATAACCCACTTGAATCAAAGTGTGAAATATGATATATCAAGAACTATGTAATGTTTTGAACAGCCAACAATAAAAAATTTAAAAAAAAAAGTAATTTGTCATGTGAATGTGGAGAAGATACTACTTAAGTATTTACAATATCACTGATAGAAAAGAATAAAAGGTTTATTTGGAGAAATAACATGGAACTAGCAAAGAAAATTACAACAAAAATTAACTAGAAATGGGGGTAGAGGCAGGGAACAGATTTTCCTTTCCAAACATTAAAACAGCAATTATATGATTATGAGGTAGGAACAACCTGTGATATTGGCACACAGACTGATAGGACGAGGGCACCAGAGCTAAGAAATAGATCCAAGTACACGAAAATTTAGTATATGGTAAAGAATATACTTTAAATTGGTAAAGGAAAGATAACAAGAAATGGGGCTAAGACAAAGGACTAGGTTTTTGGGGAAAAAATTGAATCTATATCTCATTCTTTATAAATAAATAAATGTCACAATTCTACTCCTAGGTAGATATCTGAAAGAATTAAAAACAGGTACTCAAATATTTGTATATATATTCATAGTAATACTATTCCCAATGGGAAAAGATGGAAACAACCCCAAATCCATCAATGAATGAAAAGATAAACAAATTATGGTGTATACAATACAACAGAGTAATACTCAGCCATGAAAAAGAATGAAGTATTGATTGATACACGCTATAATGGGATGAACCTCAAAAATATTATGCTAAGTGGAAGAAGCCAGACAGAAAATAGTTACATATTGTATGTTTCCATTTACATAAAATATTCAGAATAGGTAAAAATCCAGAGACAGAAAGCACATTGGTGGTTTCCAGGCATATAGGATAGGCATATAGGATAGCGAGAATGTACATAACTGCTTAACAAACACACAGGGTTTTCTTTGGGGTGATAAAAATGTTTTGTGGTATTCTAAAGGCCATGGAATTATTCACTTTCGATGATTAATTTTATGTAATATGAATTCTACCTCAATAAAAAGAAAGCAAAAAAGAGAAATAATAAATGTCAAATGAATAAATATTTAAATGTAAATGTAGTTAAATCATAAAATGCAAGAAGAAAATATGGGAGACCTTTTATTCCTTATAACATTAGGGTATAAGAAAATTTTCTAAGCATGAAAAGAAACTCAGAAACTATAAAGGAAGGAGGCTGGGTGTGTAACTCAGAGGTAGAACACTTGCCTAGTATGCATTAGGCCCTGGGTTTCATCCCTACACACAAGGGTGCACACAGATGCACATATGATTTTTTGAAACTTCTACAGGATATGTGTGTGTGTGTGTGTACATGTTTATTTATTTTAAAAGTTTAAAAATATATAGGGCCAAAAAAGTGTTTTTAGCATTACTATATAAAATGGCTATAAATAAGTCAGTGATAAAAATGTCAATTAAGTTATTTGTTAGTATGCTAACTTAGATGAATAAGCATAACAAAAGAACTAAAAGGTTATGGTTCAGAGAGTCTCTCTGACTCTCTCAACCTCTACCTCCTTTCCTTAATATCATAGGCCATTTTCATCAGCCTTACTCCCCTTATGCCTGACAAATATATTTGCACTTTCTTAATTTCAGATATGTAGTGAAAATTATTTACAAACAAACAAACAAACAAATAAATAAATAAATACAGCTAATTAATCTTTTGAGATAGGAATATGTCAACCAAATTTAAGGATTATTTGGCCTTGAATTTTTTTTTTTTGCATTTTATAATTTTTATTTTCAGCTCTCTCACTCTCAGTTATTTTTCTTCTCATATAAAACACCAAAATTATTTAGGTTTTATAAGGATATCTGAGCCTGAGTTATGTAAAATAGTAAAAATAAAAATGAAAACAAAACAACCTCAGAAATTTAGAATTCTCCTTCAATTTGAACTCTCACTTCCCATTTTCTCAACTACAAAATGAAAATATCCTAATTAGTTGTATCATAATGTAGCTTAGGAAAAAAGCAAGCATTTAAGAAACACTAAATAAGAATAGACTAAAGGAGGAGCATATGGCATTATGAGCAGGAATTATTAAAGGGAAAAAGAGATTTGCATTTTTATTTTAAGTCTTAGTCTACAGAAAATAGCCTAAACTTATGGTGTAAAAATAAAGGAGTCTTCTTAAATAACAGAAAAGTCTGATATTACTGGTATCCTGTTTCAAGATGTGCTCTGGATATATTCTTAATTTTAAAAAGCTTTATGGGAAAGGTAATGATATTCTAAATGGAATAATAATTCATTTAGGTCTCACTAGGGGTTTCTGAGAGAGATTAAACCTGAGTGCAAGGATTAAACATCAAACAAATAGCACTTTCACTATTCTCACATTATAGCTGTATATGGACTTGCTGCCCCATATACAGCTATAAAACTCATAAAATAAATGCATCTGCTATTCTTAGACACTGGAAAGGTTGTGCACAGGCTGTGATCTCCCCAGCTTCTGCCTGGAGCCATTCTGTCAGTGTAGAATTGGAGAATCCAAGCAGGGCATGGTGGTCTCACCAAGACAGAAAAGAAATTGGGAAGGTCAAGAAGACAGGAATTTGTAGGACCAGAGAAACAGAATAGAGGGAGGGAATATGTCGCTAGTCTGTATGTGTGTATGATAAAATTTCAGGATGCCAGGAAACAAACAAAAAATCAGGCAAACTACTAGGGAACTATAAGCAGAAACACTGCACTTCAACCACCAGGGCATTCAGCAGAGACCTAAGAAGAATCATGCCTTTTACATAGTAGAACTAACAAAATTATAGGTTAAGGGCTGTTTTGGATTCACCTAAACAAAGCTCAAAACTGACCTAAAAGTTACTTAACACGCTTTAAAGATATAAAACAAAATCTCAACGCAGAAATACCATGAACAACATCAGATGAAAAATGACTAGCAATGCAAAAAGCAGGAAAACGTGAATGAAGCCAGGAAAAATTCTGAGCAAAAGAAACAGACGTGGAAATGGGAAAACTTATGAAATTAGGAGGAAATAATTATCAAGCAGTTATTATAAGTATATTCAATAATTTATAATAAAAATATAAATACAATAAGAAACTAGAAGATATTATAAACACACACACACACACATACACACATCAAATATAAACTCAGATCTATACAAAAGAAGAATGCCAGATGATGGTAAATATATGGATTGCTCTAAAATAATTTTTCTTAATTTTTAACTTTTTTAAAAAGATAACTGACTTTTTTTTTCTTGTGGTTCCAGGCCTCTAAGCTAAACCCCCTGTCTAATAATTGACTCTTTTAAACGAAAACAATAACAATGTATGATAGAATTTGTAACACAAGGAAAAGTGAAAAATAGCACAACAGATGAAAGGGAACAATGGAAGAAAATGTTTTAAGAGTCTTAGATTACAAACAAGATGGTGTAATATTATTTGAAGGTGTACTATGATAAAGATGCATTTTGTAAATCCTAGAGTAACCACTAATCAAATAGAACAAAGAAGTAAAGCTAATAAGCCTCAAACCATTGGTAGAGATCAAATGGAATACTAAAAAACACTTGATTAAGCTGAAAAAATATATGAAAGGAGAATAAAATAGAAAAACACCCAGAACAAATGGAAAAATAGCAAGGTTGTAGGCTTATATTCAATAATATTGATAATTACATTAAATATAAGTGACCTAAACAAGGAGTTGACAAACTATGGCTCATCATCTGTTTTTGTATATAAAGTTTTACTGGAATGCAGTCACACCATTCATTTACATATCATCTATGTCTGCTTTCACATTGGTAGAACTGAAAGTTGTGCCAGAGACTGTATGTCCTGCAAAGCTGAATATATTTGCTATCTGGTTCTTTTTTAAAAAAAAATATTTATTTTTTGACTGTAGTTGGACACAATACTTTCATTTTATTTATTTAATTTTATGTGGTGCTGAGGATCGAACCCAGGGCCTCGCACATGCTAGGCGAGCGCTCTACCATTGAGCCACAACCGCAGCCTGCTATCTGGTTCTTTACCAAAAAAATTTGACAATCCCTTCTCCTATCTAGGGATTGCTATTAAAAAATGCTATTAGATACAGTAAGAAATAAATATCAAACTACATGCAGTCTATAAGAAACGTTTTAAATACAGAGGTGCCTAGATGTAAAAAGTGATAGAAAGAGATTTACTATGCAAACATTGATCAGAAGAGAGCTGAAGTGGCTACATTAGTATTAGAGAGAATGGGCTTTGGGACACTTAATATAAACAGGAATAAAGAGAAAAATTTAATAATGATGATAGAATGTTCAGCATATCAAGAAGATTTAACAGTCTTAAGTGTGTATGCACATACAGCAAAGTTTCAAAATAAATGAGGGAAAATCTTACAAACTAACAGGAAAAATAAACAAATCCACAATTCTTCAATAGGATTTTTTCAGTAACTGCTTAAAATATGAAGGCTGAAAATACATAAGAGTATAGAATACTCCACAAAACTGTTCAATCGATGTAAACTATCTGACTAATTTTATGGAAAACTCAGTAACACCAGAATATATAACCTTCTAAAGTGTGCTGGGACATAAAACAAAATTCAACAAGAACAAAAACACTAAAATCATACAAAGCATATTTTCTGCCTACAATAGAATTAAACTAGAGATCAATAAAAGAAAAGAATCAAGGAAACCCTTTGATATTAGAAATTAAATCATATTTTCTAAAATATGGTTCATAAAATAAATAAGAAAATATTTTAAATTGAGTGATAATGAAAATACAACATCAAAATATATGTGAAGTAGTGGTGTTTAGAGGGAAATTTAAAGTGAAAATGCTGACTTTACAGTAGAAAAAATTCAAAATCAATAATAAAAGTTTCATCTTGAGAAACTAAAAAAATGAACTGAAAAAATAGAAATGATGAAATAAAGAGTGGAAATTAAAGTAATGGAAAATGGACAAATAACAGAGAAAAGCATTTAAACCATAAGCTTGCTCTTTGAAAACATCAATAAAATGAATAAGCCCCAATTAGAATGATCAAGAAAGATAAAGAAGACTTAAGTTATCAATAAGAGTAATGAAAAGAAGAATGATTGCTATATATCCTATAGACATAAAAAGAATAATAAGGGAATACTGTATACAACCTGATGCCAATAAATTAGAAAAATATTACAGAAACTGAATTTTTGAATTACAACTTCCCACAAAGAAAACTCCAATCCAAATGGCTTTATGTTGAATTCTATCAAAAATTAAGAAAAAATATCAATTTACCCAGATGCTTTCAGAAAATAGAAAAACACTTCTCAACTCCTTCTATAAAGCCACACTTACCATGTTTATACCAACATCAACAACAACATCCCAAGACTAGAGACAAATTTCCCTCATGGATGTAGATCAAATTTTTTTAACAAAATATTAGCAAATAAATTTCAGAATATATTAGGATAATACATCACGAGAAAATAATTTTTATCCAAAAAATACTGGATTCAGCAACTGAAAATCAATCAATGCACTTTAAAAAAATTTTTGTGTAGTTATAGATGGATATAGCATTCCTTTATTTTATTTGTTTATTTGTATGTGGCGCTAAGGATTGAACCCAGTGCCTCACATGTGCTAGTCAAGCATTCTGCCAGTGAGCTACAGCCTCACCCCTGCCCTTACAACCTTATCAGAGAAAGGAGGAAAATAATAATCATATCAATATATTCAGAAAAATTAAATACCCATTCATGAATAAAATCTTGAAAAAGACCAATAAAGAGCCATAAATCTTCAAGCTATATAATGGAAAAAAAAAAAAACGTTTTCCTTTTAAGCTCAATAACAAAAGGATATTTAGTTTCCTCACTTCTATTACAATTGTATTGTGTTATAGGTCCTGAACATTATTACAAGGTAAGAGAAAAGAAATAAAAAGCATGAAAATTATAAATATAGAAAACAGTCTTTGCTCATAACTTTATATAGAAAATCCATGAATTTACAAAATAAATATAAGAGGTAGTAAGTGAATATAATTAGGTCTTAGGAAATGAGGGCAATATAAAAGAAAAGAAATTAACATACCACTATCATTTGCAATAGTGTCAAAAAGCAGAAAATAGTGATAGATTTAACAAGTGAAAGACCTACACAATAAAAATAAAACTGGTGGAAAAAAATCTAAAGACTGAAATAAACACACAGGTGTATCTTTTTGTGTACTTGAAAATTCAGTATTTTTAGGATGTTAATTATATACAAACTAATATATAGATTCCATAAATCTTTTTGTAGAGATTGACAAGTGGATTCTACAATGTATACAAACATGTAAAAGACTAATTTTGAAAAAGAAATATGAATTTTAGGATCTAATGCTTTTGAATTTCAAGATTCATTAAAAGCTCCATTACTCAATATAGTGTATTTTTTTGCTTAAGGATAGACACAGAGATCAATAGGTAGGACCAAAAATATATCCATATACACGTGTTCAGTTGATCTCTAACAAATGTGTCAAGGTAATTTAATGGGGAAATGATGATATTTTCAACAAATGGTGCTATAGCAATCACATATTCATATGGTAAAACTGGAATCCCAAGTCTTACTTTATACCTTATATGAAAATCAACTAAAAGTGGACCACATCTTCATGTAAAAACTAAAACTGTAACTTTCTTGTGGGGACAGAAGGGATGCTGGTGACTAAGCCTAGGGCCTTGCACATGCTAAGCATGCACTCTACCATGAAACTATACCTCCAGTTGGTATAGTTTCATGAAGAAACACTGAAGACAACATTTGCCACCTTGGAATAGGCAAAATCTCTAAGATAGGACATGAAAGCACAAATCATAAAAAGTTTAATAAACTATATTTCATCAGAATTAAAAGACATCACTTAAAAATAAATAAGCAAGGGCCAGGGATGCAACTGTTGCTCAACATGCTTGAACACCTGGGTTGAACCCCCAGTAAAAGAAAGAAAGAAAGGAAGGAAGGAAGGAAGGAAGGAAGGAAGGAAGGAGGGAGGGAGGGAGAGAAGGAAGGAAGGAAGGAAGGAAGGAAAGAAATAAGCCACAAACTAGGAGAAAATATTCATGAAATATACATTTGACAGAGAGTTGTATACAGAATATATAAAAAATTCATAACTCAAAAATTTTTAAATAGGTAAAACATTTGTTTAGTCACTTCACACAAAAAGATATTCATATGGCTAAAACTTTAAAAATTGACAATACCAAGTATTGATAGAACGTAGAACAACATTACATTACTACTACATTACTGGTGGGAATATAAAATGATACATCCATTTTGGAAAGTAGTTTAGTGATTTCTTTCTTTTTCCCCCAGATTTAAAATATAACTAAAAAATAAAATTGAATAAACTTAAGGTACATAATCTGATAATCTGGTATGTACTGTGAAATGATTACCACAATCAAGCTAAATAACATATTACCTCACATAGTAGCCTCTTTTGATGTGTAAGAATAATACTGTCCTAGCAAATTTGTTCTAGCAAACTTCCAGTATACAACACATTATTATTAATTATGGTATATTAAATCTCCTAAATTTATTCATCTCATAACTGAAAGCTTGTTCTCTTTGGCAATCATCTTTCTGTTACCCTACTCCCAGACCTCTGGGAGATAGATCTATACAAAGAATTCATAATTCCAACAATAAGTGTTGGGGAGGATGTGGGGGAAAAGGCATAGTCATACATTGCTGGTGGGACTGCAAATTAGTGTAGCCAATCTGGAAAGCAGTATGGAGAGTCCTTAGAAAATTTGGAATGGAACCATCATTTGACCCAGCTATCCCATTCCTTGGTCTATACCCAAAGGACTTAAAAAACAGCATACTACAGTAATGCAGCCACATCAATGTTCATAGCAGCACAACACACAAGAGCCAAACTGTGGAATCAACCAAGATGCCCATCAATGGATGAATGAATACAGAAACTGTGATATATATTACACAATGGAATATTACTCATCATTAAAAGAGAATCAATTACAGCACTTGCAGGTAAATGGATGAAGTTGGAGAATATTATGCTAAGTGAAGAAAGTCAATCCCGAAAAACTGAAGGCTAAATGTTTTCTCTGATTAGTGGATGCTGATCTATGATGAGGGTGCATGGGAAGAATGGAGGAACTTTGGATTGGGCAAAGGGGAGGGAGGGGAGCGATTATGAGGGTAGGAAAGATGATGGAATGAGATGGACATCATTACCCTAGGTACATGTATGATTGCACAAATGGTGCGTCTCTACACTGTGTACAACCAGAGAATTGAAATGTTGTGCTGCATTTGTGTACAATGAATTGTAATGCAGTCTGCTAACATGTACAACTAAGTAGAACAAATAAAAAAATTGTGCTCCATTTGTGTCTAATGAATAAAAGAGCATTCTGCTGTCATGTATAAATGAATAGAATAAATAAATAATTCATAACTCAAAAAATTTTTAAATAGGTAAAACATTTGTTTAGTCACTTCACACAAAAAGATATTCATATGGCTAAAATTTTAAAAACTGTCAATACCAAGTATTGATAGGATGTAGAACAACATGAACTCTAATATATATATTACTGGTGGGAATATAAAATTATACATCCATTTTGGAAAATAGTTTAGTGATTTCTTTCTTTTTTTTCCAGCTTTAAAATATAACTGAAAAATAAAATTGAATAAATTTAAGGTACCTAATCTGTACTTTCTGTTTCTATGAGTTTAACTTTTTTAGATTGTACATATAAAAGAGATTGTGGTATTTTTCTTTATGCATCTGGCTTATGTCATTAGTATAATGTCCTCCCAGTTCATCCATGTTATCACAAATGGCAGGATTTCCTTGTTTTTAAAGGTAGAATAATATTCCACTGTGTAAATATAACACATTTTTTTATCCACTCAACTGTCAACACAAACTTAGTTATTTCTATGCTTTGGCTATTGTGGATAATGCTGCAATGAACATAGAAATGCAAATATCCCTTTGAGATAGTGATTGTATTTTCTTTTAATATATATTCAAAGTAAATATATATTCAAAGTAATTAAATGATTACTGGATTATATGGTATTTCTACCTAATTTTTTTTCGCTTTTTCTAAAACATTTATTATGAAAAGTTTGGGAGTTTTGTTACAATGGAGGCCCACACACTCACTAGGAGGTGGAACCATGAATATTTTACCATCCTGGCTCATTGTCCGTCTGCCCCTCTCTGTCTCTCTCCCATCAGAGTTAATTTTAACCTTGATGTCCTTAAACCACATCTCATAAGTTCTTCTTGCTAGTCAGTTGTGAATTTCTTTTACCACAGGGGTTTTCAGATAGCAGAACTCTCACAAGTAGGAAGGAATTTTATATTCATTTTTATATTTTTATGGACTTTATAATTTTATTTAATTTTAAGTTTTGCTTATAATTTGTCAGTCCATTTGGAGTTTATTTGGGATCGTGGTGCAAGACAAGGGTCTTGCTCTGGTGTTTTTGTCTCCCATGTAGCTCTATCCTCAAAAGGTTTGTTGAATCACGCATCCTTTCCTATGGGGCTGGTCACTTTTTACGAACAATGCTGTTGTTTCATAAATGCCTCGGTGCTTTCAAGAAGTCTCTTCTGTTCACTTATTTGTTGACTTACTTTGCTACCACCTCACTTTCTTTTTTTCAATATTTATTTTTTTTGTTTTTTTAGGTAGACACAATATCTTTATTTATTTTTATGTGGTGCCATATAACCCAGTGCCTCGCGCATGCCAGGCCAACGTGCTACCACTTGAGCCACATCCCCAGCCCCTACCACCTCACTTTCACAATTTCATTTTATAATGCATTTTATTTATTTATTTATTTCATTACAATCCTTATTACACATATAGAGCACTATTTTTCGTATCTCTGTACATACAGTATGTTCACACCAACTTATGCCATTACACATGTACTCTTTTTTTTTGCATTACAATTCTTAATACACATATATACCACAATTTTTAATATCTCTGTTTGTATATAAGGTATGTTGGCCCCAAATTCAAATCTTCATACATGTATTTTGTATAAGGATGACATCACATTCCACCACCCTTGTTAATCCCCTTCATCCTCCCTTTCCCTCCCACCCCTCTTCCCTATCTAGAATTAATTTAATCCTCCCATGCTCTCCCTCCTACCCCACTATGAGCCACCCCCCCTTATATCAGAGAAAATATTTGTCATTTTTTGGGGGGGATTGGCTAACTTCACTTAGCATTATCTTCTCCAACACCATCCATTTACCTGCAAATGCCATGATTTTTTTCTTTTTTAGTGCTGGGTAATCTATTTAATTTTTTATGGAACCTCCATACTGTTTCCTATAATGAAGTAATTGCATATTAGATTAAAAATCATATGACTCAGATATTTTACTCCCAGAAACTTTTCCAGGGGAAATAAAAATACAGGTCCACATAAAGCTGGCCTATGAATGTCCAATTTATAATGGTCAAAAACTAGTAATATGAATTAAGTATACATCAATAAGTGAATGCACAAATTACAGTATATTCACACAACAGAATACTATTTGACAATAAAAAGAAATGAACAATGGAAACAACAATATAAAAGAATCTCAAAACCATGTTGAGTGAAAAAAGCCAGATTACTCTATGATCTCATTTATGTGAAATGCTAGAATAAATAAAAATAATATATACAATGTCAAAAAGTAGATCAATGTTTGCCTGAAGGAATTTGACTACAAAGTGGAATCAAAGAGTTTTAGAATCACAGAAATGTTCCATTATCTTAGTCATGGGTTTTTTTTTNTCCTCAGCACCACATAAAAATAAATACATAAAATAAAGGTATCGTGTCTATCTACAACTAAAAATATTTAAAAAAAGAAAGAAAGAAACATGGTAAACTGTCACAGTGGCACATTCCTGTGGTCCCAGCTACTCAAGAGGTAGGAGGATTGTTTGAGCCCAGGAGTTTGAGGCCAGCCTGGGTAACAGTGAGACTCCATCTCAAAATAACAATAATAACAACAAAAATATTAATTCTAGGTCTGGGCATCAATCAATGGTGGAGTGCTTGCCTTTCATTCAACCCCCAGCACCACAAAAAAAGAAAAGAAAGAAATATGGCTAAATGGAGTCATATAGAAAATAACATTTCCTTAAAACATCTTATATAAATATATGAATATCATTTTTACTTATTTTTATTTTTAAAATATCTCACATGTTTATTGGTGCATTATAATTATACATAATAGTGGGATTATTACATATTCATATATGTACACAATGTAACAACATGATGGAATCAATATTGTTACCCAGTATCTCTCCTTTCTTTCCCTCTCCTCCTCCCTCCCTTTGGATCCCTTTCCTCCACTCCACTGGTCTCTCTTCTGTTTTACATGAAGTCACATTTAATACTTAAGTGACTGAAAACACTATCTGCCTAAATAAAGAAAATTAAAAATTAAGTGGGAGGAAAAACCAAGTGTTCGGGCTGTTCCAAGTATACCAGAGGAGGAATTCTCTCTCTATACACTCACCTCCTCTGGGCAAGGAGTCATTGAAGAACCCTTCAATGGCATCACATGTGCTTCCATCCCCTCCACAAACACGACATCTATCTTCCCTAGCATCAGATCCCAAAATATTATCACAACCTACATGCTGAAAATAGAGAAGAATATTTAGTGCATAAAAAAATAGAAATTCTTGGAACCATAACTAATATATATATATAACTGACTGATTTACTAGTTTTTCCAGTAAAGAAAATCAAATAGGAAATACTTTTCCATTTACTTTTACTCACCAATAATTATCAACTAACATTTTTCAACATCTAGGTTTAAGGAAAAAAAATTTGATTCCCTAAAAATGTATGCCTATATTTCTAACTTAGATCTCTCCTTCACTTGTAGATATCATGCTTTAATTCTTAAAATATTATTATAATTTATTAGCAACAGGGTCTTGTACTCTCAACCAAGAAATCTAAAAACTAAGAAAAAATGACTATGATCCTCTATAGGGTTATAACAGCAAGAGTCCTGACTGAGAATATGTTTTGTTCTACTTAATCCAATTATTAGTGTTGAAGATTTGTTGTGGAAGTCACATTTGGGTAAATCTTTAAAAATAAGTATTGGTGAATAAAATTTCCATAAACAAAAAGAAGATGTAGCATACAATTTAAGAAGCTGAAATACCACATTTAAATTTTGCATTTATTTATAAAAATGTGGATTTAAAATATATATTTAGGTGCTTAAATTTGTACATTTGCCATTAGCCATTGATATCATACATGTAATTCCTGAAGTTCGTATTGTCACAAAACCAACTTTCTTCTTCAAGGAAATAAAGTACCCTTGCACACACAGATAAGTATACACACACACACACACACACACACACACAATGAATCATTGAATACATTTGGAGGCAAGTAACCAGAAGGATAGGAGCTTTTCCAAGAAATTATGAGATAAATCAAAATAGACAATACTTTTATCTCTTCTCAGTTTGTATCACTTAGTTATGTGTTTCTCTTTAAAGTAAAACAAAACCAAACAAGAATTTTAAAAAGTATGAGAACAGTAGGTTTTGTGGCTTTTGTTATTATGACAAGATTCACACACAAGTTTAAGAAACATAGTTTGGATTTACTTCTACAGTTTCCAAGTCGTTTGACTGATATTCTAAAGTAAATGCTTTAATAATATAAACACTAACACTATAATGAAAACCATTGTAAATGCTTCAAAAGGAGATAAAGTAGGAGGAGCATGGCTATTTCTCACTTTGAAGAAGAATTATGATACAAAATATATAAAATCTTCCAATGAGAACATATGGTAGCCATATGAATGAGTTGAATTTTTGTTACCTCTCTTTTTCTGTCATTTTGTTTGTAAACAGAACAGAAGAATAATGGAAATTAAAGTTCAAAACATTTCAGACCCCTGGCAATTGCTATAAACATAACTAGAATACCAGAATAAATTTCACTTGCATGGTACTTAAATATGAATGGGTCATTCTACAAGCTACATATGTTGTCATCCTTTATTGGAAATTGAATTTCCCTAAAATGTGCTTTTTTTAATGGAACATAGAATTAAATAGGAGCTACTAACTAAGAAAAAGAAAGGTATCAAAAATCCCAACAAAGAAGAGTAAAATCTGAGCAACCTTGCACTCTCCATTGATACAGATATCCAGTGAGTCCGCATTGCATTGGGTCCCATCAATCACTGCAGGGGCACGCTCAGTGTAGAAATTGTAACCTTCAGCCAAGCAGTTTAATGCACAAGGTTTTACCCCACCTGGAGAAATAAATAAAGGAGAAAAAATGGAGTGGATCTCCCAATGAATGGTGATTCAGTATTATCAATTGCAAATTCATAGTTCACATAAGCACTATTCCCTGACTATACACCTAGATATGAAAGTCTCTCTCTCTCTCTCTCTCTCTCTCTCTCTCTCTCAGTTCTGGGAATCAAATATAATGTATTGCACATGCCAGGCAAGCATTATTTCTTCTTTTATAAAAAATTCATGTTTATTTTCATTGATTATGCAACTTAAAGGACGACTTGCTGAGAAGGTTTAACGTTTTCAGGTACTTTCATTATATTTTTACAATATATTTTAGGTCAAAAAAGAATCACAGTGGAAGTACTTGAATGTCTAAAACATGTATAGAAGAAAAACAATGTGAAAATACTAAATAAATAAAGTGTAAAAAGTCTTGAAACAGGGGCTAGGGTTGTGGCTCAGTGGTAGAGCTCTCGCCTAGCATGTGTGAGGCACTGGGTTCGATCCTCAGCACCACATAAAAATACAGAAAAACAAAATAAAGGTATCGTGTCCATCTACAACTAAAAAAGAAATTCTTAAAAAAGAGAGAGAGAATCTTGAAGCAAAGAACAAATAAGAATTTGTATAACAAATAAGAATTTCGGTTACATATGCTTCTGAAGCTAATACAAAAACACTGCCAGGATATGGTAGTTATAAAACAAAACTAAGTTTGTACCTGTCTTATTTTATCACACTTAATGAGCTTGGCTTTAGCATAGAGGTAAATGTTTGTGAGATTAGCAAATCAAAGATAAAAGTAATTATAGGGCTGGGGTTGTGGCTCAGTGGCAGAGCACTTGCTTCATATATGTGAGGCACTGGGTTTGATCCTCAGCACCATGTAAAAATAAACAAACAAAACAAAGATACTTTTTAAAAAAAGTAACTATAGAATTAAATTTGAATAATTATTATGTGATAAATAATTAGACAAATCTGAAATAATAGTAAAACAATATCTAATGCTATTTGGTGAACAAATACATTTAATAACTTGAGCATTTTCATTTTAACATAGAAATTTGTATTTTTTAATGGTGAAGTTAAAAATAGGCAAAATAATAGCAATTAACAAACAGTACACATTATGGCTTTACAGTATATCAGAAAATAGAAATAGATGTGGACTTATTGTAATGAAAACAGCACATGGTAAAGCTAGTATTTACAAATGTGTAATTATTGCCAGAAATTATAATGTAAGAATATTTTCTTTAAAATCTTTACTTCATGAAATTTAAAACATTTTGGCCTTATTATAGGTAGAATGACAAATTCTCTTTGAAATAAAAAAGACTACTTCTAATAAAATAATAACAGCAGAAATGAAATCTTAAGCACAGGTCTCAGTGAATTTCTTAGAAACCAGGTTGCTCCCAGGTGGAAGCATGTAAACTAAGGGAGGAGACTGAGTGGTGCAGTCAAGAATAAAACAGAGCATACATTCCACTACGAGATAGCTCTTACAATTAAAATGCCAAGCAAAAAGATGTCCCAGTGTTATCAGACACTGTTTCTTCAAGAGAAGATGAAACCCTAGATCTTTTCAATGTAAACTCTTCTGAATTTTAACTGTTGGCAAAACTGGCTCTTAAACTATCAGTTTATAACCTCTGGTCTGAGTCCATGTTTTCTTTCATCTCCAGTGGAAGCTTCTACATAACTTATAATGTTATTTTTAGGCTTAGGTTAATTATACATTTTGCTATACTGGTCACAGAAACAACAAACAGTAAATACAATAATTTCTTCCTGAAATGATAGTCAAACTATATATATTTATTTTATAAGATTCTTATCAATAAAATTTCTCTGCATTTTCATGAATGTTCATCACTAACTGATATAGTTCTTTTATCATTGTTAATTATTATAATTTGGAATTTACTGCAGCATTTTATATGTCAAACTTTAAAAAGAGAACTTGGCATTTTTGTTTACTCAACTTTAACATATTTGATAGGAAGGACATATAAATATTCTGGTTGTATCCCTTAGCCAACTACGTCATAAAATAAGAATAAATTTCTTCTTTGCTTATTGCTTTTGATGTGTTCACCTTTGTTCTGACATAATGAGCTTTTAGAAGAGATGCTGCTGGGTGACAACAGTAAGATGGACAAACAGGAACACTCTAACATCTTTTACAGAAGCATTGATTTTTATAACTACCCGTAGATGAGAGTACCTTTGTGGGAGTCTAAGAATACAGTGGAGAAGTTCCAGCATACCATTAGAACAAAAATTCCAAAAACAGGTACACCGAAGGGGTTTAAGAATAGTTTCACCCCGATTGCATCTCACCTCCCTCAAAGTAGCATGGCTCAGTGAAAAGAGAGACCACTCAGCTCATGATTTCTCCCACAGGAAAAAGACAAAAGAGTGATCACTAGGTTCCCCTGCTCTGTGGGATACTTCCAGGAGTCCCACTTCCTTCTCATTCCACCCAGAATACTGAGGTGATAGGCATGGATGAACTGGAAGCAGAGAAGAGAGGCATAACTAACTACTCCATTGACTCTATCAGAAAGTCCATGCATACCTATAGACTCTTCCACAAATGGCCTTTGGGCACCCCCAAAACTCTGCCTATCTACTGCCCATTCCCTGAGGCCAGCAGTCAAAGCATGACCTCATAGACGGTGAGTGCAAGGGCCTAACAAGGACGTCTGGCTCAGCTTTATGGGACTCAACAAAGGCACACAACTTAGGCATTTTAATGGGCACCACCCTAGAGAAAATAAACAAGAGGCTCTTTAGCATTAGCTTTGTGGGATCCAGAGAGAACATACCATCTTAAAAATTTTTCCTCAAGAGGAAAAAAGAGCTGTAGAGTAGACATGATGATAGTCAAGTCCTGATGGAGCTCAGAATTCCTAACTGGGCTATTTGGAAAAGATGCATCATTCCAGGATCCAGTCAGTAAAGACTACAGGAGGTAAGTTCTTCAGATGTGAAGACACAAGACTTCAAAAAACAAGTAAATGCAAAAAATATGATACCACCAAAGGAACACAATAATAGTCCAGTAACTAACCATAAAGAAATGGAGATTTGTAAATGGTTTGTCAAAGAATTAAAGATAATTGTTTGGGTTGGAAGTGTACTCGGTTAGTAGAGCATGAACTTAGAGTGCATGAGGCCTTGGGTTCAATTCCCAGCAGCATGGTGGTGGTGGTGGTGGTGGGGAGTTTAAAGAAGCTACAAGACAGCAGATGGACAATTCACTGAAATTAGAAAATAAGCAATACATGAAAACAATGAGAAGTTTAAACAACAGTAACATTCACATTATGGGAATCCTGATAGGAGAAAAGAGAGAAAAGAAAAAAAGAAAGACTATGTAAAGAAATAATAGCTGAAAATCCCCAAATATAAGAAGAGAAATGGACATCCAGGTACATGAAGTATAAAGTTTCCCAATAAGGTTCAACCAAAGTATTCACAAAGATAAAATCAAACTATCAAAAATCAAGGAAAATGTCAGGCATGATGGTACACAACTGTAATCCTTGTGACTCTGGAGGCTGAGTCAGGAGGACTGTAAGTTCAAGGTCAGCCTCAGCAACTTAGTGAGACCCTGTCTCAAAGTATAAAATAAAAAGGACTGGGAATGGAGCTCAATGGTAAAGTGCCACTGGGTTCAATTCCCCAGTACCAAGTAAATAAAGAAAAGAAAAGAAATGTTGAAAGAAACAAGAAAAAAAAAAGTTCACCACATACAAAGGAACTCCAAAGGTCTACTAAAAGATTTCTCTGCAATCCTTGCAGGCCAGCAGAGAATAGGATGGTACGTTCATCCGGCTGAAAGAAAAAACTGCCAACCAAGAATACTTTACCTGACAAAGCTGTCCTTCAGAAATGAAGGAGAGATAAAGATTTTTCCAGACAAACAAAAGCTGAAGGAGTTCATCACCACTAGACCTGCTATACAAGAAATGCTAAAGGGAGTTCTTCAAGCTGAAATGAAAGGATGCTAATTAGTAACATAAAAACACATGAAAGAATAAAATTCATTGGTAAATGTAAGTATATAGTAAAATTCAGAATACTCTAAATATTCTCATGGTGGTAAGTAAATCACAACTCTAGTATGAAGGCTAAAACACAAAAAATACTAAAAATAACTATAGCTACAATAATTTGTTAAAGGATACACAACATAAAAAGTTTTAAAATGTGACATCAAAACCATAAAACAAGTAAAAGTATAATTTTATATATGGTTATAACTATAAGAGGCTTCATGTAAATCTCATGGTAACCACAATGAAGCTAAAATCTTAGTAGGTACACAAAAGAGAAACAGAAAGCATCAAAGCATACAACTTATCAATCCATACAACACATCAATTCAATAAAGATAACAAGAGAAGAAAAAAGATCAAAAGGACCTATAAAATAGCCCCCTAAAAAACAAAACTTACTATTGACAAAATGGCAATAGTAAGTCCTTACCTACCAATATTAATTTTAAATATGAACATTAAATTCTGCAATCAAGACATAGAGTGTCTGAAAGGATAAAAATCAAGACCCAACTTCACATTGCCTACAAGTGATAGACCTCACATTTAAGTATACACATATACACATACACATATAATAAAAGTGAAGAGATGGGAAAAGATATTGCCTGAAAACAATGAGGAAAGCATAGTCTCTTTCCTAAGAGATGTTCACATGCAAAAAAGTCAGATTTGATCCTTATTATACACCTTACACAAAAACTATCTCAAAATAGAATGAGAGTCCAATATCCAAAACATATAAGGAACTGATACAACTCAACAATAAAACAATAATAGTAAAAGAAGAAATGACACAATTGGTAAAGAGCCTGAGTAGACATTTTTCCAAGGAAGACATGCATATGCTAAGTAGGTACATCAAGTGTAAAACCTTTCCCTGATCATTAGAGAAATGTAAATCAAAATGAGATATCATCTCACACCTACTAGAATGTCTATTAGCTAAAAGTCAAAAGATAAAAACTGGTGGCAAGAATGTTAAGAAAACAGAGTCCTTATGTGTTCTTTAATAGGAATGAAAATTGGTACTGCCATAGTGGAAAACAAATATGGATGTTCCTCAAATCGTTAAAAACAGAACTGCCATATGCTTCTACAATCCTACTTCTGAATATGTATCTAATGAAAATTAAATCATAATGCAACTAAACAAAAATATCTAGAAAATCTTAAATACTAAAACAATTCAGTTTTGAATGACCCAAAGGTCAAAGACAAAAGCACAACGTAAATAAAATATTTTGCACTGAAAGAAACAAAGTTAGAACACATCAAATTTGGGAATGTAGGAGAGCAAAATAACTGAAAATAAATAACATTATAAATATAAAAGAAAAATTAAAGCCTTAGAAAAAGATAAGCAACAAAAAATAGTACTAATGCCAAAACTTGGATGTCCAAAAAGATTAAAAAATCAATAAACCCAAAGCAAGACTGAGTAAGAAAAATACAGAAGACATAAATTATCAGTATTAGAAATGAAAGAGCACATATCACTACAGAGCCTATAAATATTAAACAAGATAAGAAAGTTATCATCAATTCATGTTACTAAACTGGACAGCAAGGATGTAACATGAATTTCTTAAACTGAAACAGAAGGAAGTTTAAAAAAATCTGAATAGCCTTTTTTTTTTTTTTGCCTCTTTGGTACTAGGAAATAAACTGAGGGACGCCTAACCTCTGAGCCACATTCCCAACATTTTTATACTTTATTTTGAGACAGGGTCTCACTAAGTTACTTAGGACCTCATTAAGTTCCTGAGGCTGGCTTTGAATTCACCATCCTCCTGCCTCAGCCTCTCAAGCCACTGGGATTACAGGCGTAGAAATACAATTTGTAATAATTAGTTTTACAAAGGAAATATAAGCTTGGGTAAATTTACCAGTGAAATTTATTGTAAGTAAGAAATAATATCAGTCCTTCAAAGTCTTTCAAAATATGGATTCTACTTCTGTAGGCAAGAGTATCTCTGATTACCAAAACTTGCCAAAAATGCAACAAGAAAAAAATTTATGAATCACTATTCCTTATAAAGTATATGCAAATATTTTTAATAAAACATGACAAATTAAATCCAAATATATATAAAAGTAAACATATTATTATCACATGAGGTTTATCCTGGGAATAGAAGATTGGTTCCATATGGTAACATCTGTCAAGACAATCAACATATTAACAGAAAAAAATAAAATCAATACAAATTATACTGGAGAACCAATCTACTGCATTAAAACAAAAAATAAAAGGCATGAAGATAGAAATAGATTATCTCAGCTTCCAGATAACAAGACTATTCATCATGAAAATATTAAGCAACATACAACTTTAAAATATGGAAATACGGAAAGGCCATAACATAAGAAGTTATATACAAAAATTTATTTATTTTTATATGCTAGAACATGCAATTAAAATGCAAATTTCAAAAGTTTTATTAACAACAGTACAAAAACCATAAATTACTCAGAAACATATTTAATAAAAGATGTGCAGGAGCTTGTATTCCAAAACTACAAAACATACTAGAGAAATAAGAGCAGACATAAATAAACAGAAATATTTTCCATATGCATTGGAAAATTCAGTATTGCTAAAATCTCAGTTCTCCCTCATAAATAGGTCTAGTAGGTTTTTCTGTAGACAGTAACTACTGGGATTGCAAGTTCAAGACTGGCCTCAAAAACTTAGTGAGACTCTGTCTCAAAATAAAAAATAAAAAGGGATGGGGATGTAACTCAATGGTAGAGTACCCTTGGGCTCAATGCTCAGTACTGTGAATAAATGCAAATTAATTAAGTAAAAGATGCTTTGGAAATTGTATAAATGTATGGAAACTAAACAAAATGTTCTTGAATGAACAATAGGTCAATTTAAAAAATAAAAAAGAAAATTTAAAAATATTTTGAGACTAATGAAAATGGAAACACAACATACCAAAACCTAGGGAAAGCAGGAGAAGCAGTACTAAGAAGGATATTTATAGCAATAAGCCCCTACATTAAAAATAAAAAGAGAGAGGGATGGAGGGAAGAAAGGGGGGGCGGAGAGAGAGACATACACAGAGATGGGGAGGTGTGCAGTAAAGAGAGAAAAAGATTCCAAACAAACATTGGAACAATGCAACTCAAAGGCTATAAGAACAAATAAAACTCAAAATTAATAGATGGAAAGAAATAACAAAGTTTAGAACAGAAATTATAATGGAAAAAAGGAATATCACATAAAAGATTAAATAAATGAAGAGTTTGTTTTTTGATAAGAAATATTAAATTTACAAACTGTTAGCTAGACTAACCAAGAAACAAAGAAAAAGACCCAAACAATAGCAACAAAAAAATCAGAGATGAAAAGGGAGCTAGTACACCTGATTCCACAGTAATACAAAGGACAATTAAGGATTATCATGAACAACTATAAACCAAAAATAAAATTGAAAACCTAGAAGTGGATACATTTTCCTTTTAATACTGCTTTTGCTGCATTCCATAGGATTTGGTATGTTGTATTTCCATTTTCATTTGTCTCAAAATATTTTTTTAATAATTTCCCTTTCGAATTTTTATTTGACCATTGGTTGATCAAGAGCATGTTGTTTAGTTTCTACTTCTGAACGTAGGTAATGTACCAAATTTAAACCATGATGACATGGAAAAATTGAACAGACCAGTAGTGAGTAAAGATGTTGAATCAAAAATAACATCTCCTAACAAAGAAAAGTCCAGGACCAGATGGCTTCACTGCTAAATTCTACAAAACATATAAAGAAGAATTAACACCAATTCTACTCAAGCTGTTCCAAAAACAGAAAAGGAGGCAACTCTGCATTATTCTGATACAAAACCAGACAAAAACATCATAATAAAAAGAAAACTATAGATGAAGATCACTAATGAAGGCAGATATAGAAAATCTCAACAAACTTCTAGAAAGCAAGACACAACAGCACATAAAAAGATTACACAGCATGATCAAGTAGAATTTATCTTAGGGATAACAAGAATGGTTCAACATACATAAACCAATAAATGTAATACAACATAAAAACAGACTGAAGGAAAGAACATATGATAATCTCAATAAACACAGAAAAAGCATTCAATAAAATTCAACCTCTCTTCATGACAAAAACCTTCAACGTATTAGATATGGAAGAAACATACCTCAACGTAATAAAGGTTATATGTGACAAACCCATCATCAGACCATACTAAATAGAGAACAATTGAAAATGTTTCTTCCAAGTTCTGTAATAAAACACTTTCACCTCTTCTATATAACATAGTACTAGAAGTGTTAGGCACAACAATTAGATAAGGAAAGAAATTAAAGGACATTCAAATTGGAAAGAAGAAAGCTAAATTTTTCCTGTTTGCAGAAGACATAATTGTGTGGATATGTATAAAACAAAAAACTGATAAATTCAGTAAAATTGCAGGATATAAAATCAGCATACAGAAAATAGTAGCATTTTTGTACACATAACATTCTTGATAAAAAAAATTTTAAATGCAATAACATTCACAATGATCACAAAAATTAAAATGCCTAGGAATAAATTTAACAAAGAAAGTTAAATATTTCCACGATGAAAATTATAAAATGCTAATAAAGAATTTGAAGAACATACACATACATATATACACACACACACACACACACACACAAAGACATCCATGTTTATGGATTGGAAGAATTAATATTGTTAAAACACTGATGCTTTCTCTTTTTTAAATATATTTATCTTTTAGTTGTAGTTGGACACAATACCCTGATTTTATTTATTTCTTTTTATGTGGTGCTGAGGATCGAACCCAGGGTCTCACATGTGGTAGGTGAGCGCTCTACTGCTGAGCCACAACCCCAGCCCAACACTGGTACATTCTAAAGGAATCTATAAGTGTAAGGTAATCCATATCAAAATATCAGTGATATTCTTCACAAATTGTTATAGACCATAAAAGACCCAGAATAGTCAAAATAATCCTGAAAGGGAAAAAAGAAAAGCTAGAGGCATCACAATACTTGACTTTGAAACATACTATAAAGATGTAGTAATCAAATCAGCATGATACTGGCATAAAAACAGACACATATACAAGAGAACAGAATAGAAAAATCAAGAAATTTATTCATGTACTTATAGCTAACTGATTCTCAACAAAGACATTAAGAAAGGACAGTTTTTTAAATAAACAGTGCTGGGAAAACAAGATATACATATGCAGAAGAATGAAATTAGACTGTACTTCTTACTATATGGGCAAAAGATTTACCATATTAAAAAAAATCAACTCAAAATGGATCAAGGGCCTAAATGTAAGACCTGGAACTATGTGTTATGCTTTAGATATGAGGTGTTCCCCCAAAAACTCATGTGACAGTCAATGCAAGAAAGTTTAGAGGGGAAATGATTGGGTTCAAGAGGCTTAACCTAATCACTGCATTAATCTGCTGATAGGAATTAACTGGGTGGTAACTGTAGGCAGGGAGGGTGTGGCTGGGTGGGTGACTGGAGATAAGCCTTTGGGGTATGGATACATTTTGTCCCTAGTGAGCCAAACTTATCTCTCTCTGCTTCCTGATTGTCATATCCTGAGCAGTTTTCTTCAGTCATGCCCCTTTGCTTTAATGTTCTGCCTCACTCTGAGCCTAGAGCAATGGAGTTGGCCATCTATGGATTGAGACCTGTGAAACTGGGCGCACCAAATAAGATTTTCCTTCTCCAAAATTGCGTTTTTCAGGTCTTTTGGTCACAGCAACAAAAAGTAAAACACTAAGAAACAACTAAGAGAGGACATAGGGGAAATACTTCAGGACATTGCTATAGGTCAAGATTTTTAAAAAATATCCTCCCAAATTCAGGTAACAAAAGCAAAATAGGACAAATGATGGTATATCAAACTAGGAAGCTTCTGCATAACAAAGGAAAGAATCAACAGAGAGAAGAGACAACCTCCATAATGAGAGAAAATACTTACAATTCATCCATATGATAAAGGATTAATATTCAGAATATATAAAGAACTCAACTCAAAAGCAAAATACTAATAAAAATCATCTAATTTTTAAGTGGTCAAATGACTTGAATAGTTATTTCTCAAAAGAAGACATACAAACAAACAAGTATATGAAATAATGTTCAACATTACCGATCATCGGGGAAACCCAAGTCCAAACCATACTGAGATATCCGAGTTAGAAAGAAGCAAGAAGTAACAAATGGTGATTATTGATGTGGAAAAAAGGAACTCATACAGTCTTGGTGGGACCATACATTATTACAATGATTACAGTAAAAGTAAGGAGATTCCTCAAGAATAAATAGAACTACCATATAAGACAAAACCCCACTATTGAATGGGAAAGAAATCATTATACCAGACAGATATAATACCTGCACACCTTTTATTGTAGTACTATTCATAATTGCCAATATACAGAATAAATCAAGATATACATCAATGGATAAATGGATTTTTAAAATGTTGTCTAGGGGCTGGGGCTCTAGCTCAGTGATAGAACACCTGCCTAGCATTCATTGTGAGGCCCTGGGTTCAATCCCCAGTGCCCCGCCCCCGTCCCCCCCCCACTCTCTCACACACACACACACAAATGGTCTAGGTCTATAGGATTATAACCACAGTGGAATATTATCCGGCCATAAAAAGTTATAAAATTATGTCATTTGGGGTAACATAAAGAAACTAGAGGATATTGTGTTTAGTGAAATCAGCCAGGCACAGAAAGACAAATGCTGCACATTCTCATTCATTTGTTAAAGAGAAAAACGTTGATCACATTGAAGAACAGTGATTACTAGAAGCTAGGAAAGATGGGGAGGAAGGGAAATGGAGGCTGGAAATAGACCCCAAATATAGCTAGATAGGACAAATTACTTCTAACATCCCGTAATCTACAACAATTTATTATATATATATTTCAAAATAGAGAAGAGTTTGAAGTTTCCCAGTACAGAGAAATGATATTTGAGCAGATGGAAATGCTAATTACCTCATATACATATATCATACTGTACCTCATAAATTTGCCAATTAAAATAAAAATAAATTAAAACTTTGCTTAAAAAGGCAAACAATTTGAACACAAAGTTTAAAAGGAAATATATAAATGGCTACTAAGTAAACGCAAACATGTTCAACATAATCATCCTAAAACAAAAATTAAATCTTTATTGAGACACTACTCAATCCCTTCCAGAGAAAGACTGAAAATACCAAATATTAGTAAGGATATGGAGTAAACAGAGTCCCATAAGTTATTGTTGAGAATATAATATGGTACAATCATTTTGAAAAAAAAATCTGGCAGTTTCTTTTGAAAGTAAATTCACACCTATCCTATTTTTTAAAAATATTTTTTAGTTGTAGTCGGACACAATACCTTTATTTTATTTATTTGTTTTTATGTGGTGCTGAGGATTGAACCCAGTGCCTTGCACATGCTAGGCAAGCGCTCTACTGCTGAGCCACAACCCCAGCCCCACACCTACCCTATTGGCTGGCAATTTTGCTCCTAAGTATTTACCCAAGAGAAATGGAAACATGCTCACAAAAAAACCTGTACATACAAATATTCATAACAGCTTATTCAGAACAGCTAAAAATTAGAAACAACCCAGAATGGCAGAATGGAAAAACTACCACGGAACACTGCTTAGCAATAAAACAAAAAGGACTACTACATACAAAAATGTGTATAAATCTCAACAGCATTAGGTTTAAAGAAGCCCTACACAAAAGAGTGAATATGGCATAATTTTGTTTATATTAAGTTCTGAAACAGGATAATTATGTTGAGGAAAAAAGTCAGAACAATTGTTGCCTCCTGGAGCTGGTAGAGGCAGTTATTGACAGTAGTGAACCATGAGGAGTTAGGGACTGAATGCTTGTGTCCTCTCATATTCATATTTTGAAATCCTAACCTCTAATGTGATGGTTGGTATTAGATGTTGGGGCCATGGAAAGGTAACTGGGTCATGAGGGCAGAACCCTTATGAATGGAATTAGTGCCCTCATAATAGGGAATCCAAAGACCTCTCCCCCTTTTTTCTGCTGTGTGAGGATAAAATGAGAAGATGGTAGTATGCTGGCACCTGATCTTGGTCTAATCTCCAGAACTGTGAGAAATAATTTTTGTTATTTAAAGCCCTCAGTCCATGATAATTGATAATGACCTGAACTGACCATGATCTGACAATGACCATAATAATTTTGAAGATAATGGTAAAGTTCTATATCTCAGCAAAACATTACAGGTGTGTGCATTTGTCAAAATTCAGTTGAAGTATAGTTAAGATTCATGCATTGTATTGTACATCCCCTTACTTTTTTTTTTTTTTTTTGAGAGAGAGAGGATCTTTTTTGTAGATGGACACAACACAACGCCTTTATTTTTATGTGGTGCTGAGAATCGAACCCGGGTCCCGCCCATGCTAAGTGAGCACTCTACCGCTAAGCCAAAATCCCAGCCCTACATCCCCTTACTTTAAAAGAAAAAAGTAAACAAATAATTGCTCTATGGTTAACGGTATACATGCTAAAGTATTTAAAACAAAGTATATTAATTACTTTGGTTGACTTTGAAATATATAAAAATACGATGGGTTAATAAATGGATAAAGAAATCAACCGACATTTATAAAGTATAGTAAAATGTTAGTGGTAGAACATCTGTGGTAGATATACAGTTGTCACCATAAAATCAGATATTATTCTAAGCCAGATAATTTTTAAAGTAAGATATTAGAAAAACAAACAGTAAAAGTTTTTTTTAAAGTACGTTCAATTTTTCTAAAAGAAAATTTCAACAAAATCTAATTTGTATTTTGGGAGCAAAGAAAATCTTCTGCTTACTGAATAATTAGTACTTGAAACACGCCCAAATTAAGGAGCAAAATATCTCTTAATTCCTCAAAAAGAATAACCTCTTATGTAAAGATTGGCCTTTTACTAAAAAAGAACTAATTTCCTTTTTCTAAGTTGATTTTTATTGGTATACTTTGTTTTCTGGGTGGTGACTACAAACATCCAATGATTATAATGTGATTCACCTCTATTCCAAGGAAGTCTCAAGCAGAACAAATATTATATGGTTTTGATGTGTACGTATCTTTTCTAATTGTTATTTAGAACTAGGTTTTAAAAATAATTTCCAATACTTTGTAGCAATATAAATTTTATCATAGGGAAACTAAAACCTTGTAACAAGACAAGCACTTTCTACCTCAATTTGCAGATACTAATTTAACTAGTACTTGCACGACTGTGTGGTGTGTTTGTATGTGTTAAATACTCTTTTATATTTGAAAGTTCTCAAGCATGAATACTCTGCCAGGTTATACATTACCTCCAGTATAGGGTTTCCAGTTATAATACTTTCCTCGGAAAGGCATATTGTCAAAGTCTGCACACTGTTTCTCTCGAAAATCTCGGGAACCCAAAGGGCATGGCTAAAATAAAATAAAATAATAAATGGTACCATTGTTGTAAAATACCAAAACCAAGGGACAACGTCCCTAAAAATTAAAATTACCTGAATCTTATCATATTAGCTCACTACCTTATTCTGGCTATAATTTTGGCATTTGATTTACTGTTTGATAATCAGTATTCAGATTCAAGTATCTAAATTGTAATCTTAGCTATAGAAGATATAACTGAAGTCATTTAAACAGTTAAGTGTTAAGGAGTTTCAATATAAATTTACCCTGGGACACATGTCATAGTCTATTTCGTAATCAATCCATCATGTATCTCCTTATAAACGTACGCAAAAACTAGATGAAAAAACTAAAACCGAAAGTCCTTTTAGTTGAGGTAGCAGACCTATACTCTGTGAAGTGCCCTGAACTTTAAAATATTTTAGCACATTAAAATATAATACTCTCAATGCCAAACCTAATGATTCTTTTTGTTAAATTACTCTTCTTGATAGCCTTTTAATAAAAATGAAAAATAACTATTTACCATAAACTATATAGTGTACCATGCTGGAAGGACATGTTTGCAGGATCTTTTATTTCATGGACTGCTAATCTTTAGATTTTTGGAATACTGAGATTACAGGAGTGCTTTTCTTTTCTAACTATTTTTAAGGAATAAAAATTGTCAGTGGCTTTGCCATGCAGCAAGTCTACTTTTAAAGAATATCAATTTTAAAAAATACAAGTAATTTGAACTATAGGTACAAGTTTTCATGTAATCTTTAAATACTTATAAAGCACCAACCACCCAAAAGTTCATCCAAGCCCAGTTTTCAATGTAGCTAGAAAATCAAGCCATAAGGGTAAAGCTACAGAATTATTTCAGGCAATATTCATAGCATAGAACAAATTCTACAGGTTATCTATAGGTGCTGTTTATTGGTGAAAGATCAATGTGTCATATGGTTAGTTAGGGACACACTGGTTGAAAAAGAAAATCTTGGGTATGTTTCAAAGCATACCAGGTATTGAGCCAGTTAGGAAACATAAAGGATTTGGGGAGAGTAGGGACCAGGTGTGGTGACACATGTCTGTAATCCCAATGGCTCTGGTTGCTGACAGGAGGATTGCACGTTCAAGACCAGCCTTAACAACTTAACAAAGTCCTAAGCAACTTAGTGAGAATCTTTCTCAAAGTACCCCTGGTTCAATACCCAATACCAAAAAAAAAAAAAAAAGAAAAAAAGAAAAAAGAAAGAAGAATAGTTGAAAAAAGGTATTCTAGATGAAAGGGGGGGACTTCATAGAAGCCTAAGAAAAAATGATATTTCATATATAAATACTAATGCATAATAAATCCCTGAATTAACAAATTAAGGCATCATAAGGGCCATGTGCTAAAAGCAAACAAAAAATGCTGTTTTTCACTATCTGCTAGTGATTTCTTTGAAAAGAAATAAAGAGTCAAATGGAGGATATTATTATTTAATTAAAGCACTTCCACAATACTTCATAGAATTTCTGTTCTATTCTTCCTCTGATAGTCACTCCCAGGGTCAGTATAATAAAAATATTAAAAATAACAATAGCTACTAGTATTTGCTAAGCACTAATTTGTGGCATACTGATCAGAGATCTTTACATGCATTATCTATTTGATTCCTTTCACCACACTCTTATGAGGTAGTTATAATTAATTTCATAATGAAGTAAACTGAGATACAGAAAGATTGCTTAGTAATAATTTCAGGGTGTGAGGACACCTCCTTCATCTGAATGGGAGCATGCTCTGGACATTCTAAATACCACAATAATAGCAGAAGTTTCCACATTTAAACAAATGGTCATGTCTGTGTTCCAATGTTTATAGAGATGACAGATCAGATTTGTACAAATATTTATAGAGATGACAGATCAGATTTGTCCTAGGTGGTACCATTTGCCAAACCCTGATTTAGAATGTTCCATAATAGATACATTTATCTTGTAGCATTTCACAGAAAAATCAAAATCAATTATTAATTTTTGAGCCAATACAGAATCATACCTTTCAAGAAGTGGTATTAAAGGTGATATAATCTAATTTGCATAAGATGCTTAGATAACCTCTACAATCATCCTTACATGGCCATACAATCTATATAAACACCTATATAAGGATAGATCAAAGACAAAGCTGCAATAATTAGCAGGTTCTTCCCTACTTCCATTACAAACCTACCTTCCTATAACCAAGTGGTTTTCCTTTGTTCTGGATTCACACTGAATAGCTCTAACTGCTTAACTGAAAGGTATCTAGGCCTTGATGGCGTTCCTATGAACACATCATGATTTAGCATTAGTTTTCTTGAAATAAGGCACCAAGAACTGGCCTTAAGTATCTTTCTTTCATCTAGAAAGTATTTATAGATCATTTATTATGTATCAGATATAATCTAGGCTCTGGGGTTACAGCAGAAAACTAAATATGCTCTGTCTCTGCTTTCATGGAGCTTACTCTAGTTGGAGATAAGAGAACAAACAAAAAGCAGGGTAAGGAGATTGATAGTGAGGTGGGAGGGAAGTTGTTTTATATAATAAGGTTAGAGAAATTTTTTCTAAGGCGGCATTTGAGTAGAGTTTTTAAAAAACGAGGAAATGACTTATGTACACATCTGTGAAAAGTGTTTCAGGAAACTGAATGCAAAAGCCCTGAGTTGGAGTGTGTTCAGGCTGTTTGCAGAAAAAGTAGAGAGAATAGAATGGCTTGAGAGAATTAAAGTGGACTCAGGGACTTGATCCCATGTCATTTTGATCCTTGAATACATCCTCTAGAATTCTGTTCTAATGTCAATGTTCCCATCATGAATGCTCTGAATCTGTTTGATTAAAATAGGCTCAGTAGGAGTATTATATGCTGGTTCAAAAGAATAAGAGTAATCAAAGGAAAGAGTATTTTCTGAAATAAAAATGAGGTGAATCCATTTTTGTTTAGTTTAGGAATAATGAAGCTTAAGGAGTAATGCTTTGTAATTACTTAACGATAATAATGGTGACACTATCCAGAAAGCAAAACATACAACAGCAGGCATAAGCAACAAAGGTTTTATTTAAAGCCTGACAGGTTTTCAGTCTCCTAGAGCAAATGCTAACCAAGCATTCTATCCGAAAAACCAACCAGGAATGCCCCCCCACCCATAAATTCAAAGAGCAAAGCTGTAGGTGTCAGCAACTTTTGGTCTTCTTAATGCAAAGAAATTTTTTAAAATTAATATTAACGTCTTTATGACCATTGTTTTTCAGAGATCTATGTAAATTAGCACATTCTATAAACAAATCATTTTGTGCTTTCAATTATTTTGATAGTTTAGGAACACCTCCTTTTCACTAAATTTAACATTTTATTTATTTATTTATTTACTTACTTACTTACTTACTTATTTATTTTTATTTTCAGTGCTTGGGATTGAACCTCAGACCTCTTGCATGCCAGGCAAGCACTTTACCATTGAGCTACACTCCCAGCCCAATACATTTTATTTTAGATAAATAAATTTTTAAAAATAATAATAACTCATTGAGGCATAAAGTTGCTACATAAAGAAGTCTGAGTTTCTGCTGACAAACTTTCCAGTGATATTTCTATTGCTGGAGTTCTAATCAGAGTTTAATTCCAAAGAATAGGGTGACCTATGCAAGTCCAAAATTCCTTTGTACCTTCTTTCTTTTATTTGTGAAATATGCCCCCAAATTCCCTGATCTCGAGGAAAAATATATCCTAAGATGTCCCACAAATGTGGAAAATTTTGAAAATACTGTATAATGTCCGAGTGTAATAAACAGTATGAAAAGGGATGAAAATAAAAATGCCTTCCCCTTTCCTTTTCCCTTTTTCTCTCCAGTTCCTAAAGGAAATGGGCAGGCTTGGAAGAAACAATGACTCTACAGCCTCAGGGAAAACTGCGAAATGCATAAAATTTCAACTTCCTTTTCCCCACTTTCTGCTGCTTTTTCCTTTCTGTGTTTATAGCGAATACACTTTTGCTTTAACTTATTACATTAGATCTGCCTCCAACACTCCCAACATTTAATTTTCTTCTTCCTTTCCAGAAAAGCAACACATTTGTATTTATAAAAGTACATTAGAACCCATAAGGCACAAATATCTATAATAACAGAAACACTCAATTGAGTACAAATAAATGCTAGCAATAGCCACAGCTATTTTAAATATATAGTTTTAACTTTTCTTCTAATTATCAAAGAACCATGCAAGTTTGATATAGATCCTATTTATTTAGAAATTCACAGAAGTTTGGTAAGGTTAGATGACTTACCAAGATTAAGTAGCAATAAGTATCACAGGCAGAACTCGAACTTGAGTCAATTTAATTTCCAAGTACATGTTCTTTCACCACAATTCTATCTCCAAATATATACTATAATTTTCCCATCTACACAACCAAGGCACTAACACTCTGAATGATGTACGCAAATGGACTAAGGGGAAAAAAAAAACTGAATAGCATGCCCTTCTAGCAAAGAAGACTGAGAACACACCAAAGTATTATACAATTTAGACTTAAATTTCAGAACAGATTGCACATGATCTGGAAAATCCTTATATTCCAAACATTTTTTATACGCTTGATGCATAAAGTAAAAGAGGCAAAATAGATATTTGAAGGTAAAGGAATAATGTGACTTTCTACCCAAAGTGGAACTTAGTTATTTCATCAGAAATTCTATTCCAGCCTCATTAATCTTTGTTTCACCTGCCCCCTTGGTTTTGGAAAACAACAGCACCAGGAAATTCTTTTTAAGAATTTAGGAATGTAAAAGAGTTTACTTCATAGTTCCTAATACCCTTTAGGAAGCTTTGATATAAAATTTGGTCCTTAACCTTAATACAGCCATATTTTTATTCTTTACAAAGAATAAAAGTAAGGTATTTACATAATTGACCTTTAAATTCTACTACTTACAATAGTTACAATATATGTACCAATTTTTACCTTTTTAGGACATTCTGCATGGTAGTTTTAAGCTATTGGGATAAAAAAAATAGTTCAGAAAAACAAAATGTCTGATTTTTGTCAATATTCTCATATGCCAGTATAAAAGGAGATTCCATTCAGATAGTAATCAAAAGCCTATTTTTGAGCAGTTCATGAACAAACATTTTTCAAAAGCTTCAACACCAAACCCAGATATTTACTTCTCATTATATCCCTACCAGAAAATCATCTTAGTTTTTACCTTTGCCCGTGTATAAAACCTATCAGGGCCTAATTTATCTCTATGTCCAAAGAGAACTGTTTTCTGAATCCATGAACCCTTAGCATTATGGCTTCCATAAAATTCAGCCCTCTAAGACCAAGAAGGCCAGGTCTTTTTAGATTAACTCACAATATCAAAAACTCAGTTTTAGTTCTTGATTTACTGGTTAGACCAAACTTTACCCAGTTCTCCTAAATGTCTTTAATAAGTGCTCCTGGTTTCTCATTATCTCTGTAGCTTCAAGGTGAAAAGAACATTAGTTTGTTCCTGCTACAGATCTTTTCTTTACCTACAGTTCTGCCATGGAGATCATTATGTGCATATCAAAGAAAGGATTCTTGTCTAGCTGCTTTTGAAAACTTCCTAGTGTGACTCATGGTGAAGTAAGAAACAAATTGTCCAGTCCAATACATCCTGATGCAGATAATCAGTCTTAAAGTCTAGCATCTGGATAGCCTGGTTATATTGCTATTAAGGTGGCAGGGCAATTTTGTAGTTGGATACCCTTTTATGAAAAATTTTTTTATTTATATATGTGTGTGTATATATATTATATGTGTATATATATTACATATATAAAATATATACTTATATATTATATAATATAAAATATATATACACACACACATACATTTTAGTTCTGGTTGGACACAATATCTTTATTTTATTTATTTATTTTTATGTGGCACTGAATATCAAACCCAGTGCCTCGCATGTGCTAGGCGAGCACTCTACCACTGAGCCACAACCCCAGCCCATCCTTTTATGAAACTTTTAAGGATCGAAGATTTTATCTTTATAAATTGACTCCTCTATTCCTATGACTTATTTATTTATTTATGAAACAAGGATAATAGTTAATCAAACACTCTGCCCTTTCTACTGGAAAGCTCTTTTCTTCAACCACTCCTATACCCTTCAAATGTCTATAGTAAGAATTAGGGAGAAAATGTGAAATACTCTTTCTATGCTTACAACTTTTAAAGACTATTTGACCCACAACGGTTCTAGGTTTTAATTTTTCCTTTAACTTGGATTAAAAAGAGTATTCTTAGCTTTATATAGTTCAATTCAATTCACCAGTGCAGGGATCCACATAGGAGGAATATCAAAGCTTCAAATAGTGAACAGGTCTATTGTGGGTATATCTCTTTTTATCTTGCCACAAGACATTATAAAACTTGGAACTGATGTTTGCCTCTTTACTTGGGTCATTTCACTAGTAAGCTCAGGGTAAAGTTTGCAACCCACTTTTAATAAGTGGAAGGACTTTGAGGTAGATATCCAAGGTACTGATTCTATCCCTATTTTACATTGTTTTCCTTTTCTTCTGATTTTCTGATTTATTCTGTTTTTCAGTTGTGATTTTAATATAGTGCTATAAGCTAACAACTCTAATCATAGATCTATAACTAATAATAATTATTATTATAAGTAAAAATATATGAGAACTAAGTGGTAATCCATAGTACCAACTAGGAAAACACAGAAATGAGATCAAGATTTTAATATTATTTGGGAAATTGACAGGTTATATGGAAGGGGTTGCATGGTTCTAAAAGGAATTCAAGTAGGTTCTCTCAAATATACATGAACTGGCCTAATAGCTCCTAGATTTTCCATTGTAACTTGAACTGGGCAAAAGTTTAAAAAGGCACAGAACAAACCTCAAGGATTCATGACACTATATACAGTATGCTGGTTCTCCTGCCACCCTACCACCTGACATCTCATTCTGGGCACTGATTTGAAAATTCCTCCAAGATTGTTTGAATTTATCCCCTGTATTATCCCTATTTAAGTCTCAAGAAAAAGTCCTGGATCACAAATAAAAAATGCGTACGAATTCTTTTCTAGTTCTTAACCGTCAAACTGATTTTAACTAGTTGGAAAGTTTTCCCTCAGATCTTACTTTACAGGTTCATTAAGTATGACATGCATAGTATTAGATTATGTAAAACGTGCACTAAGGAAGGAGGTTGGACTTAGAAAAGTGCACTCTTTTGAATCTTTTAAGTGAGAGCAGATCACAAATAACAGACACCTGGGCATTATAGAGAAAAAAGAACATTGAAGCCATTCTACGTTTAGAAAGAATGCAAAAGTTAAAGAACACAGACATAATCTCTCTATAATGAGTATATATTGATACTTATTCTTTGCTAAGGAGAAAATACTCTTGCTTACTTTACTCAATCTTATCTCCAATCAACGCAATCTTCATTATTTATTCCCTGTTCTACGATATAGTCTATATATTAGAAACTCTTAGAATAGATTTTTTAAATAAAGGAGTTTCTCCTCTAATATGACACATACATTCCAGAAAAATCTCTTTCCACAAAATTGCACACTAAAAATAACAGGCATATGGGAAAAATTGGGTTGCAGGCAGACAACTCAAACACAGATGCCCAACAAAAACAATAACAATTCTAAAAAAAAAATACTTGCACAATTTTAAAAATATATGGCAAATTCCAAACAAATACTAGAGTAAATATAGTCCTTTATCTTAAAAAAAGCTGAAATAGGCTCAAAGGAAGGGATAAACACACAATAAGGACTTCTATGACAGTATTTGGTTAAAATGAGCAAAATGAATGTCAGACAAAGGTGAATGGTCATCACATACAATTTCCCTTACTTAGTGGCACAAAACAACACAATTAGTTATGGGCTAATATGTGCTACAGAAACAATGTTGTAACAGAACAGATTACACCAAAACTTTACAAGTATCATGTTTTTCTAGATTTAGATTGAAAGAATAGGAATTTTAAAGATTCCACCAAGCCAACTCATTAGTGAGAAGAAGGGAGAGAACTTCTCTCCACATAGGAAGGGAAGATGGTTATAATCATAGCTATGGTACATAATTATGTGCTCACCAAATTTTATCAGCAGCTACTTCTACTACTTCTGTGGAAATTAAAAGAGCTCTGAGGCAGACACTATGGCGTACACAATGTCTACTCCATGATTTCTTGCTAATACAACTTTGACATTTTTTGCTCAGGAAAGGTGACCTTAAGCCCATTTTAGGGGTAAATCAGGATTAGTCTAAACCAATAATAGTAATTGTACTCCTTTTGCTAATGACTGGTTTGAGGGTTTAAGGGCATGTGGTCCCCTGGCAAAAAAAAAAAAAAAAAAAAAAAAAAAAAAAAAAAA
>NW_025999990.1:3860609-3875806 GCF_001458135.2 Marmota marmota marmota | reverse complement strand
TTTTTTTTTTTTTTTTTTTTTTTTTTTTGGTACTGGGCCATTCTGTCACTAAGTTACACCTCCAGCCCTTTTTTTATTTTTTGAGACATGATCTTGCTAAGTTGCTTAAAACCTTATTTTTTTGCTGAGACTGGCCTTGAATTTGCAATCCTCCTGACTCAGTCTCTTGAGTCAGGGATTATAGGTGTGTGCTACCACTCCTGGCCAGAAGCTATTTTAAAAGAATATTTTCAATACGAAGTAAGTTGGATTTGCCAGCATGGAACCTGTGGATATAGAGGGCTGACAATATATATAATGTATATATATTATATATATAATAAATAAATATATAATATATATTTTAATATTTATCTTTTAGTTTTAGGTGGACACAATATTTTATTTTTATGTGGTGCTAAGGATCAAACTCAGTGCCTCACATGTCTAGACAAATACTCTACCACTGAGCCACAACCCCAGCCCAAAGGCTGATTGTATTTTAAAAATGAATTAGAACTGGGCACAGTGGTGCATGCCTGTAAACCCAGCAGCTCTGGAGGTTGAGGCAGGAGGATTGCCAGTTCAAAGCCAGCCTAAGCAACAGTGAGGCACTAAGCAACTCAGAGAGACCCAGTCTCTAAATAAAATACAAAAAAAGGCTGAAGATGTGGCTCAGTGGTCAAGTGCCCCTGAGCTCAATCCCCAGTATCAAAAAAAAAAATAGATTGATTTGTTCTGAGAATTTTATATGTAAAATTTACAACTCTCTTTATAATTATAATGTTTATTTTTCTATTGCTCAGCTAAACTGTCTAGTTCTATACTGTCCAATATGGTCACCACTAGCCACATGTGGCTTTCCAAATTTTAATTAATTAAATTTAAAAATTCTGTTCTTCAATTACATTAGGGCTGGTGACTGCCAGGCTGAACAATGCACATAGAATACTTCCATCATGGAAGAAAGTTCATTGGTCAGCATTGGATTAGATTAGTTGTTCTGGAAAATTTAAATTGTCATATATTACATTATATTAAAGCAGGCCATAGCTTTACACAAATTATACTCAGATAACTTTATTAACTTGGACAGTATGGTAACTGAACTGCTTCAAGTTCTAAATTAGTAGAGTTGAGATTAATGAGGAAAACATCATTAATTACTTATATATTCATTATTCAGTTACCTTGACTGTATCTCCTTATAATTTGTTAAAAGCTGAAACAGAAGACAAATGTAGTAATGCCAACCTACCAGTAATAACCTCCACAATTTGAGCAACTACTACAACTCCTGGGTAATATGAAATAAGCCCAAAATGTCTGACTTTTTTTTTCTTTTTCTGTTATCTATCATACATTATTCATGTTACACAACACCTATATTATTAGGGCCTAAATGTGTGCACACTCCTACAATTATATTTTAATGAAAACAATTGGGAGTTGAAAGTTGTGTCTGAGTTTCTCCCTCCTACCTAACAGTCTGATATACTGTACGTGTCCACATTTTCTATCCATGTATAAAATCTCCATTCTTCTGAGATTTATGCCAGTCATCCAAACCTCTATCTAGCTTAATGAAAGAGGGTCACTCTTCCTCACTTATTAAGGACTTTTATATCTAGTTCACAGTCTCACTGTATATATACTCTATGTTCTAACATCATTCTGAGTGACTGCAACACCTACATGGAAGACCCTCCGAACTCAATAGCTTTAAAGTTCTTTGGGCTCCTTCACCTCCACTCAAGGGTAAGTAGGTACTTCCATGGCCACCCTCTCTTTTTGTCGTCATTGAGAATATTCTCACTTGTCATATCTTCTCTGGTCTCCTCAACTTCTATTTCCCTTCACCCTGTTTTATTTTATTATATACTGTTTCTTTAATTTTTGTGACTTTTTGAAGGCATAGGTCCTTAATTTTCTCTGTTAGCCCTCTTTAGATTTCACTGTCATTCCTAGTTCAAGCCTATGGCTCGACACTTCTATCATTCTCATCAATTCTTCTTGATTTGCTTATTATTGTAATATTGTACTCTTGTCTTTCTCCAATCCATCCTCACCTAAAACATGAATCAAAGGATCTTTCAGTAGTTTATTAATATCTCCAAATGAATATTTCCTCTGTCTAGAATATTTTCATCACTACCTTCTCCTTCTCTGATCAGCTTCAATATGTCTTTCAGATTTCTAGCTTTCTATGAGAAAAAGAGAAAATTCCTAAAATTCTAATTAACCTAAGTGCAAATATATGTTCTTTTATGGTGCCTCATGTACTCTACCATATCACTTATTATAATGTTATTTTCTAAAATTAAATAATTTCTCAGGTCATTATAAGATCCTTGAGGGTACAAGTTATCTTTCTCCCCCTAGAAAGTCTAACATAAACTAGGCATTTAATTATTGAATAATTTTTCACTTGAGAAAATGAACAAATAATGCTGATAATTTGAAAAGATCATTATATTTGAAGCTACATGTAATTACTCTGAGATCCATATTTAACAGAATGAAGTATGATAAACTAGAGCATGTCAGAAGTCGAGGAAAACAGAGCCAGGTAAGTAGGATTGGAAGTCCCAGGGTTATAAGGAGCAAGGAGGATTAAAATTGTAAGTACATTGTTCTGGCTAGGCCTAATTGAAGAGAGAGTGAGTAAAGATAAAATGAAATACTCAGCCATGTAGGTATTTTAGGAGAAGAGGATATAAGGCAAAGGCAACAGCCAATGTAAAAGCCCCTAAGGTGGGAGTGGTTAAGGAAGGTGAGGAGGAAAATGGTGAGAGATGAGTTCAGAGAAGCAGTGAGGCCAGCTGGAGTAGACCTTGCAGGGCTATGTAAGGACTTTGGATCTGAGTAAAATGAAGAAGGCATTGAAGAGTAAAGGATGACTTGGCTCACTCTGTGTCCTATGTTAAGAACTAGAGGAGACAAGAGTAGTGATAGGAAATCCTCCTAAGAAGCTACTAAAGGAATCAATGAAAGACAGTGGTAACTCAGACCCCAGTGGTAGCAGCAAAGGTAGTGACAAGTGGTCAGATCTGTGTCATATTTTGTAGGCAAAATCAACAGATTTTCCTGAGGGATTGTATATGGGCTGTGAGACAGAGAAAAGGGTCAAAAGAGACTCTTGAAGGTTTTTTGTTTAAATGGAGTTTGACATCTTTAGATGGGGAATACTGCTGGAGAAACAGGTTTATGGAACTGTAAATAATGCTTGCATCCACTAAATACTAGATGTCTATTAAAAGTCTCTAATCAATAAATGATGGTGGAATATGATGATCATCATTATTCAAAGTACATGTACGAAGACACAAATTGGTGTGAATATACCTTGTTTACAACCACAGAAATGAAAAATTGTGCCCTATATGTGTAATAAGAATTGCAATACATTCTGCTGTCATATATAAATAAACAAAAGTTTTTTAAAAAGTCTCTAATCAGATAGTTACATATGAGCCTGGAATCCATGGAAGAAATTTAGGCTGAAGATAAAAATTTGGGGGTCAAATGGCATATAAATTGTATCAAAAGCACTGAAACTGGATGAGCTCATTAAGGAAATGAGTATTGATAGAGCAGAGAAGGCAGCCAAGCACTAACCCCTGGGTACTCTAAGAGTAAGAGAAAAAGAAAAGAGTAAGAAGGAGTAAAGAGAATGAGAAGTAAGCAGCAATGTGAAAGAACAACAAAAAACTTGTAGTGATGGAAACCTAATGAAAGTCGAGGACAATGAAAACTCCAAGGGGAAACACAGAAGTCATCTGTGACTTGACAAAAGCACTCAACAGAATGATGAAGACAGGAACCTGATAAGGGCAATTTTAGAAAAAAAATTAGAAGAGACGGACTGGATTCCATATGTACAGATAAGACTTTCGAGAAACATGTTTCAAAGAAGAGCAAAGAAATGAGAAAACAACTATAGGCTTTGTGGTTTGTTTTTAGATAGAAAGCATGTCTGTATGCTTATGGAAACATCCTAAAGAGAAGATACTGGAACATTCATTGATGTGAAATCACCTAGAAAATAAGACAGAAGTAGGACTAGAGGGCATGAGAGTAAGAGACAGTAGGTTAATAGTCTGATATCATGAAATTCAAAGCTATAGGAAGAAACATGATCTTGAAGGAATGGTAAAATATTTGATCCATTTACATGTCAAAGATATTCAGTCCATTTTTAAGCCCAGTCATCAGAGAAAAGGAAGAAAACAGAAGCTTTCAGTTTGGAATCTATAATAGAAGCAGCAGATTCAAAGGAGAGTGGTTTTTTATTGCAGCAAGAAGGTGAAGGAAAGAAAAACCAGAAAAGTCAGGGTATAAGAGATTTTGCTGGTGATAAATCTGCAGGGTACAGAAAAGTTTTAGTAGTTTGGCAGGGATAGGTAATATGTAGAGTCTTATGGGATTCAATGGCAAGAGATGAGGAATGATGTGGGAGCCTCTTGGGGTGACAAACATAAACTGGGTTGAAGAACATAATAAGATTGATCCTGGTGGACTAAAGAAAGATAGTGGCAGTCAAGTTTTGAGTGTTGTGGGGCTGGGCAGCTCAGGCTGTGTGTAGCTCTCTTTCCATGCCTACTGGGGAAGAATGTATTTGCTCCTACTGTTAGAGCTCCCCTTTGACACTTGTTGACAGTATTGATGGAATTTAGGCCAGCTCCATTCATGATTAACCATTTAGGAAATTCATGTGACCCTCATGCACATGAATTTCTGATCAAACAGCTTACAATTTAAAATATTTCCTTGCTCTAGGGGAAAAGTAAGCTAATTTTTCATAGCAGAGTTTGGTTTTACTTACATCTGTGTTACAGGAGCGATACCGTTTCCTTTCCCCAAGGCAATATTTTCCACCTCCTGAAGGTCTGAAAAAACATTTTAGCATGTGAATATATCTCTCCAATAAAGAATACATATATTGATTATTGAAAATATTAAAATTTACTTTAAAATGCCAATGTGATTATTTTATTATTAAAATAACACGCTAGTAGTTATTAGCAAAATTATGGTTGAACATAAAAATTAAGTTAGTTTACTATGAGTAATGTATAAGATTTAATTGTCATGACTTACATACTTAAGAAAATATAATTAATATATTTTCTAATTATAGTATAGTATCTAGTACAATATAATGAATTTAAAAATAATTTATTTGTAATTAAAAGCCAGTTAAGTCATATTCAACAAAACTCATAATCTGATGCTATATGCTTACCAGGTAGGAGAGAAAAGTTTTTTTTTTTCCTTCCATATGGAAAGCAAAGAGAGGACACTAAACAACTTTCTGGAAATAGCACCAATTCAAAATAAATAATGCAGAAATTAATTCCATCTCATTTCAAATATTATATGAAGTTAAAAATTAAACCCCTAAATCAGATGGCTTTGCATTATATAAATTTTTATATATATTCAAATTAAAGAAAGAGTAGAATGTTAAATATTTCATTTATGTAAGTTAATCTTAAATAGTTTATATTAGGGAAAGCCATATGCTATTGTTTGAGAATTCTATTATTGAGGGGAAACAACTTTTTCTTTTAAAAGAGGTCCAGGTATTCCCTTACATATCTGGCTATATTATTTGTTGTATTATTTTACTTTTTGGGTTATTAATTTATAGCAGCTTACTGTTTAATTTAGGTTAATTATTCTGTACTATCTTAGGATATATGGGATAATCAAATCTATATTTTTAATATATTTTGAATGCCAGTGAATACTGACTCTAATGAAACAAAGGAAACTGCTCAGCTTGAATCAAGCTTGAGAGAGGTTGGCTGGTCAGACAAAAACAAGGTAGTGGGGATAATGGTAGTAAGAACTGGTTTATGAATGCATAACAGGAAGCTCTACTTAGCGGGAAGGTAATTATTGATAGAAAGTGGGAGAATGAAAACACAGAACTAACATGAAGGGAAAAAAATTCAAGCTAAAAAGAAGAAAAGACACATTTGGAGAGAGATTCCAAAGAGAAATATCGTGAGTTAAAGTGAGAACAAATAGAAAATAAAAATAGATAAGCTTTTATCCCAGAGGGGTAAAAAAAAGTTATCATAATTTCCTACATCAAATTTTACTAGCCAGGAAAGAAGGCATTCAGCCTCAGTTCTAGACAAAAATGGGCACTTGACATGCAGCAGCTAAGGAGTGGTTTAGTCTGGGGGAGGACAGGAAAGTACAACTAAAGGAACAGTTCACCTGTAATGGGCATTGGTGGGAGGGAGACGCAATAGAGCTAGAAAATAATACTAACAAGGCTGGCCTTGTGCCAGGGCAACTCTGGCTGGAGAATAGAGTAGTGGGAGAGGAACAGGTTGACCTGCATAAAACAGTAATGGGGAGAAAAGTTGTGGCAGCTCTAGAAGATGATTAATGGGGGCATGTGAATGGAAACTATTTTAACACATGGGCAGTATTCTTTTCATTGTGATTTGTGGTGCAAATCAAGGCATTTCAACCCTTGAAGTGCTCTCATTGGTCCTTTTAATACTAATGTAGCAGTAATAATTTTATGTGACATGTGAAAAGACCTTAGGTTTCCTGGGAATAATGGTAATGTAGCAAAAACCAGACCTGGATTCATCCATAATTCAGTAGTTTTTGTAGGAGGAAATCTATCTGATTATTACTAGATTAAAAGTCTGGCTTATCTAGGACAGATACACAATGCTTTTCTATTTTAAAAATTTTTATTTTTAGTTATACAATAAGAGGAAAAGAAGAAAAAGAAAGTCTATTTAACAAAGCTCCTCCACTTTCCTGTGCCTATTGCTTGTTCTGAAGACAAGCATTTGGCTCACTAGAGAAACGTTTTTACAGATAACATGTGAAACCACAGCTTTGAATCATTTCCAACTGTGTCTTTTTGTTGGCTCTGGCTTACTTTAGCTACTTACGCTGGACTGTCACAGTGTCTTAGGGATGAGGAGACGCCTCCCCCGCAGGTTCTGCTGCACTCTCCCCACAGTGACCAGGGACCCCAGCCCCCATCTATGCTCTGGGGCCAAGTGCCAAAAGGAACACAATCTCCCTGATAACACCACTGTAAGATTTCACAGAAAACACATAATTAGCTTTTAGGCAGATAGAACTATCAGGACAGAAATACAAAAGGATCAGGTAATGACCAATTTTAGGCATTAGCATTCTCAAAACAGATAACACATAAATAGTTCTTTAACTTGTTTAGACTTAGTAAAGGTGCATGTGATTTGAAAATTATCTTTAGCTATGCCATGATTTATAAATCTCTAACAAGTACCAGGAGTTCTAAAAAAACCTGACTTTGCCTTTTTTCCTTGTTTCTCCTCCTCCAGACTTTTAGTGTTTCTCATTATGGACCTAGCTAGCTACAGACCTCAAAGTCTTTTTTAGATATTTTAGTATTTTCTAAAAATTTTTTCTTTATATTCCACTATTATTAGACTCATGGAATGATAACGCAATGTGGAAAGTTCCCCAGTAAGGAATTTTTATGATAGTAATTGCTCTTTCCTTAAAAAAAAAAAATTTAAAAAATGAGTTGAGGCTACAATAGTAAAAGAATGTGTTGTGGAATTTCATCTACATGAGTACTGCAGACATAATAAAAGTAATGCCAAGACACTAGGGACTGGGTACAAAAAAACCCTTATATACACTCACTAGCCATGTGCATGGCCCCTGCATGAACATGTGTACTAGAATTCTGTTCAGCTTTACTCTCTGCAATAAACCACACACACTGCACCTAAGTAGAAAGCCAGAAATAATTTATCGAGACACAGACATCACATAATCAGCTCATAACTCTAGCATGATAAATCTTATTTGAAGAACATGGCAAAATAAAAGTCTTTTTTTTGTAAACCAAGCTTTTGTAGCTTTTATTGGTACATTTTTCTGAATTATCAAACTTTGACAAATCAAACTGATGCTATGAAAGTTATTTATTTTTATGAATAACAAGAAGGAAATGGTTATTAGAGTAGAATAAATGTCAACAATGTTGGAAGGTTTAAACAAAAATTCAACCTCATAAAGTCCCTTATAAAGGGACTATATGACAGGTGATGCTTAAAAAGCCATTAGTTCATTATGCTAATTCCATCACCAAGTTTGTTGTTTTACCTCCAAGAAATATCTAGAGTTTATTAACTTTTCACCTTCACTGCTAACACCCTAGATCAATTGGCAAATGAAGTAGCCTCTTAACTGGTCACTTTAACTCCATTTTTTCTTACTAGAATTATTTTCCAGAAACCGTTCAAAGATACCTTTTAAAACCACATTATCACATCATGTTGTCAGGGTGGGGGGGGGCGCTTAAAATACTTCAATGTTTTCCTTCTTTCCTTAACATTGAACAACAGTGGACTTAGTGATCTGGCCCTTCCTTTTTCTTTGGTCTCCATCTGTCCTGTGCACTAATTGCTCCAGAACATGTTGACTTTTTCTTTTTCTTTTCTTCTTTTTTTTCCTTTTGGTACTGGGGATTGAACTCAGGGGCACTTAACCACTGAGCCACATCCTCAGCCCTTTTTCATAGTTTATTTAGAGACACGGTCTCACTGAGTTGCTTAGGGCCTGGCTAAGTTGCTATGGCTGGCTTTGAACTTAATATCCTCTGCCTCAGCCTCCCAAGCTGCTGGGATTACAGGCGTGCACCATCGCGCCCAGCTGATTGTCTTTTTCTTAATAAACAAATCTTATTCTTTCTTTAGTGCATCTGCATTTGCTGGTCTTGGTAATGCTCTCCTCTACGTTTCTTGTATTGCTGTCTTCTTTTCATTCAGTCTTAGGTCAAGTGTGATTTCAACAGAGAGCTCTCTCTCCTTGACCACCTTTATTTCTGCCACATCCTGCCCTATGCCCTCCAGTGCCAGAATGCAATAGTGATCCTCCCATTTTAGTTCTTTTTTACCTTTTAACACTACTTCAAATTAGCTATCTTTCAAATTACTACTTTGTTTTCTTCCTCTCCTTAGAAAGTAAGAGGCTTGATAGGGACATATGGCCATTTAAATTAATTAAAAGAAATAATTCAGTTCTTCAGCTCCATTAGCCACATTTCAAGAGTAGTATAGTCATGTGTGCCTAGTGGTGACTATGTTGGACACAGCATATACATTTCCATCATTACAGAAGGTTTTATTGGTAATGATGAATGCCTAAAATAGAGCTTGGCAACTAATAGGCATGCGATAAAATTTTCTTAAATGAATAAGTCATAAGTTAAATTATAGAATTCTGTGTCACATTTTGGTTGCATGTCGGAAAGAAAACTAGAGATACCTTGTTTTCTTTGATATAAGGAGGCTGATTCATAGTGGGATAGGGAGCGGGAGCATGGGAAGAATAGATAGGGCAGAGGGGCTGGAGGGGAAGGGAGGGGGAATGGGGTTATTAATGATGGTGGAATGTGATGATCATTATTATCCAAAGTATAGGTATGAAGACACGAATTGGTGTGAATATACTATGTATACAACCAGAGATATGAAAAATTGTGCTCTATATGTGTAATAAGAATTGTAATGTATTCTGCTGTCATCTATAAAATAAATAAATAGGCAAAAAAAACTATAGTGAAAGAATATGATTTTTAATTTAATGTATTGATTGGGTTTTCAGTGCAGGAATGAGTCCCTGAAGCTACAAGTGTGCCTAGGGCCAAAGAGTCATGGTGGGTCCCTGCAAAGGGCAGAGGGCCACAGGTTCTGTTCCAATTCCCCAGCCTCAGGAAGGCTCAGCCTTTGACAAGTAGCACAGGGGGATGCCAAGTGCTTTGGTATGAGCTGGCAAATGCACCAGGAAGAGAAGGAGGGATCTCTTGACTTGACCTCCATTTAACTGTACTATGACATCTTGTCTTAACTAATCTTTATATTATTTAAAAGTTTGACTTTTAGTAATATTCAGAATCTTTTCCATCCATTTCATAATTTAATAAACTTCTTATTTGAATTAAAAAAAAATAAAGTCAAATTCATATGTATTTCCCTGGTAGCAGGTGTAAAAGCTCTATTTCCAAAGGCAGGCAAATGGATGGAGTTGGAGAATATTATGCTAAGCGAAGTAAGCCAATCCTAAAAAAAACAAATGCTGAATGTTTTCTCTGATATGAGGATGCTGATCCATAATGGGGATGGGGAGGGAGCATGGGAGGAAAGGAGGAACTGTAGATAGGGCAAAGGGGATGAAGGGGGAGAGAGGAGGGATGGGGGTTGGAAAAATGGTGGAATGAGATGGACATCATTACCCTAAATACATGTATGAAGACATGAATGATGTGACTCTACTTTATGTACAACCAGAGACATGAAAAATTGTGCTTTATATGTGTAATTTGAATTGAAATGCAGTCTGCTGTCATGTATAACAAATTAGAATAAAAAGAAAAAAACATAAGATCTTAAAAATGCTGTGCATTAAAAAAAAAGCTCAGTCATACACCCACATCTTTTTTCAGATCTCCTTGAAGAAATCCATGATAAATAGAGAAAATTTCCAGTTTTTTCAATTTTTAGGGAAGAAAGGAATTATGAGGGCTGCAATAATATTGAAAATCGTAGGTTCCAAAAGTTGTAGGTTCCATATGTTCTTAGTATGCTTGCAAAATGCAGGGAAGTGAGAAAAGTCACATAAATCTTCTTGTTTTCCTTTTAAATCTAATTCTTGGGCAAGGGAGTATAGCTTAGAGGTAGGGTTGGCACCTAGCATGCACAAGCCCCAGCACCAATTTTTTTTTTAAATAAAATAAAGCTTACTCTTAAGATAAAAGATAAATACACTATTCAGTTTCTTAAATGCTGCTCAGTTCTCATGGTTAATTAGTATCTACACAGTCATAGTATTTAATAAATGATTTGCTAGAACTTTAACTGCATAAATTCATGCTTTAATTATATATATTTCATGGACATATTAGACATACCAGAAAGTTAAACAACAAATATTAATGGATAAAAATCACAGTAATAATGTAAAATCAGTTATTAAGCAGTTGATAAAAGACACGTCTCACTTGAATAACTAGTTAAAATTGTTAACTAGTTTACAAACTAACAACTTCAGTCTGTGTAGGAAACTTTATATTATGAATCTCAGTTCTCATTCAAGCCATATTTTAGGGTCCAAAGCAAATCACTGGCTTTCTTTTCCTTTGTTTCCATAAATATATAATGGAAACTAGTTTTAGTATTTGATTCCAATGTGATTTAAATTAGAAGAACCTTAAAAATTAGTTCAATGCAGATATACATTCAAAGAAGTTAAAATCAATCAAACAACTTGTTTAATTTTGATCTCTGGCAGAAGTATGCTTTTGAATTTTGTTTTGTTTTCCCTCTTTCTATTTATGGGAACAAAATCTTCTTGGAATTCTCACATAAGATTTGAGCTACTTTACTAGATGTTTCATTAATCAATATAGATATAAAATTTTTAATGTATGTAAATCATGAATACAATAATTAGATTATATCAACGAATTAACTGAAGTATATAAATCCTATTAAGTACGGAAAGGTAAAATTTTTGAGTCCTATCATCTATTTTTATTCTTTCTTTTACATGGAGTTGCCATACCTGTAAAAGCTCTATTTCCAAAAGCATAGTCTTATTTCATTTTTTTAACTAGGAAAGTTAAATATGCAGATGCAAACCAGTTTCTAATCTTTATTCTCAAAGGTAATATCTAATCTAGTAATTTTGGACTGTTCTAAATAACAGTCTTATCACTTCAGTCTAAATTATGCAGACAAATTGGATAAATTTGGCCTTCCTTTTGCTAATTCAGGTGTGTTTAACCAAATTCACAAAGGTGAAAGAAATGAAACTAATGCATTCCAAGAATAAAATCTCATGTTGTTTATCCTTACTTTTCACATTCCATCTAAATTAAATAAATGTGTTTTAAACATTATCTAGAAAAGTAGCACATTCCACTGAAGCTTTGAAAAGCTTCTTAAGAAACACCTTTCATTACTAAACAACATCTCTTGCTATTGGGTTACTAAATTTCATGAGCTATACAAAAAAACTGACTTTAAGCAAGATATATTATAAATTTAACCATCTACCTTTGAGAATTGGTCAGAATTTTACAAAAGAAATTTAAGGTATATATAGTATTTTTAAATAACTTTTTAAAACTAGAACCATTTTAGGAGGTGATAAAGGTATATCTTATAATAGCCAGAACTGGGTCCAGTCAGCATCTGGAATGAGAGACCTCTAAGGAAATCCTAAGGTTTTAAAGGAAATGATATTGGTGATTCAATTCAGAACATTCTTTCCAAGTCAGAGTGCTGAGGGCTGGAGCACTACACTATTAAAAGCCTTATCTTTCCATTATGCAGGTGTGGGAATGTTCAAGCTACAATTCAGCCCAAATTCTAAATCAGAACTTGTCATCCCATACTATTTAAATTTATAAAGCAAATGGAAGAGCTACTCTTTCTTCACTTCCTGTGTTTATAGTTAGGCGTCCAGTCAAAACATATTATATTCTACTCTAAGTGAATTAAGGTCTAAGACTACAAATGTGCTATTTTATATCTAGCGCTTTAGAAGCCCATGTAATAATCCCATTCTAATCCACCCCTATGTTATCCATGCAAAGATATTAGGAATCAATGTCACTTATATGTAAGCCCAAATGCTGGACTATATCTCTAATTGGGTCTTATAGAATCATTAAATCTATCTTTTGGCAATAAACCAAGTATTTGAAATCTTCTTTGTGGTCACCAGCAGGGATTACAAGGATTGGGCTTTGATTATCCTTAATATCCTGTTTGGTAACAATGCCAACACTACTACTGAAGTTTTTACAATCTAAATCCTTATTTACTATTTCATCAATTATGGCATCCCTCTGATTCCTGTCCAAGGGCTATTACTGATGCTATACCCAAGGAAAGTTCTCTGGCTGAAAGTTATATTGATTGATTTGTAGGAGACTGACCCATGGACACACAGTACCAGCGCACTGTCTGGGCTCATCAAATTTCCTCCTTTGGTTAATGCTACTGTCCCTGAGCACATCCATTCAGACCATATGGTTCTTATTCAGTCCTTGAATGGCTTATTCAGGCAAACATCCAATGGCTGTAATAGCGATGTCAGACCCCCCAGGACTCACGCAAAGATCAGTTTTTAATTTTTTGGCCATATTTCTTACTCCATCTGCTAAATGTGCATGGAACAGTTCCCATACTTACATGGAACATTTGTGGAACTGCGCCCCCGGGCAGGGATCCCATATTTTTGCAGCCAGAATTTGACGAGATCATCATGCATCCACTCCTCTGGATATGTCTATGCTATCACTCAAGCAATATTTCTACCCCCTCCCTTTTTAAGAAGATTTATTCAGAAAACTATGAGCAACTTTGGTTTTATTCTTCTGGCTAGACAGGGTGTAGGTTCTTTCTCGTCTCTTCTAAAGAAAGCAGTTTCGAAACTCAGTTAAGATCAGAGGCTGTAGATATTCCATTTATGTCTCTGAGAGATAAACTAATCCTTGTACTCTGATGCTCATTGCTACTAGTTGAGAGGGTCTGGCACAGAATTGTCTGCCCATCATCATTTAAGGTTAGAAAATTATAATGAAAAGTATGATGATAATTTAGCAATAGATACCATCTTCCCTCAAAGGAAAATCACAAAAAGCTCATTGATATATTATCTCAATCCATATTCACAATATCACTATAAAATATGTTGAAATCAGTTTTCTCTTATTTTAAAGATTCCACTATTTTTCCAATTGTCACACAATCATATATTTTTAGCTCAATGTTTTACCCATACTGCCTTTTTATTGTGCCTACTCAGTTAAGAAACTGTTACCAGTAGAAAAATTAAAAATCCATTTAGTATTAAAGGATAAAAATATACTGTCACCACCTATCTCAGTCTTAGTGAACCACTTTATTCCTGTAACAACAAAAATTAACTTTTTCCTATGCAAAATTTCTCACTGGAAGATAAAGTAAAATTAGAGGCAGTATAGAGGGAGAAAGATTTTAACTCCCAAATCAGAAAACCTGGGCTGGAATCTCAGCTATGCTGGTAAATAGTAGTATAATTTGGACTCTCAAGTCTTACTTTTCTCATCTGTAAAACAGAGTTAAAACAGTACCTAACTTATAGGATTTTTGTTAACCTTAAACAGATAAATGGTTGTGAAGCACCTAGTGATATGTGTCTGGCATAGTGTAAGTACTTTAAAAATATTTATTACCATTGTCATTATTGTTACTGGGAATGCCAACTATTTTTAGATGACAGGTTCACAGATTAACCACACAGAGTTGATCAAATCAATTGAAAATTCCAGTTTGATCGTGTCACTAGCTCTTCTCATGTGTTTAAGTCAAAATTCTAAATTCTGGTTTAACTTCATAGTAATAAGTATAAAATCTGCATTCAGCAACAATAAACATGCTTCTTTCTCTTAAGAAAAGATATAATAAGAACTAAACAATAAAAATTCATATAGAAAATAACAGTAAATTCAGTTAATAAAAATAAAAGTTCAGCTCATGTGTCTAGTTCTTTTTATTAATATAGATAGATTCAGTTCTCTGAAAGCCCTTCATAAATTTAATTTTTCAATGTTTTGTTCTCTTTTGTTTTATTTTTGTACCAGGGATTGAACTCAGGGGCACTCAACCATGGAGCCCCATCCCAGCCCTATTTTGTATTTTATTTAGAGACAGGGTCTACTGAGTTGCTTAGCACCTCGTTTTTGCTGAAGTTGGCTTTGAACCCCGTACCTGCTGTCTCAGCTTCCGGAGCTGCTGAGGTCACAGGCATATGTCCTGCATAAATTCAGTTTTTATGGATGCTTTGAGAGTCTTCTTTTTCCTCTATTCTTTCTAGGAATCTATGTTTGTATTTTTTTTTCCATAGGTTCGTTTATTCTAAGACTTGTTCCTATCATTCCTAAAACTGCCTACCTGCATGTTTTGGGAAGAATGACCCGGATTTGTCTTGTAGATTAATTTTAGATGGTGATGTCCAATGTATTGACCTTATAATAGTACAGTGTTGGATTGTGAGTAAAAATGGTGCATTGCTCTGAGCAGTTTAGCAAGATCCTGTCTCTAAATAAAATCTAAAAAAGGGCTAGGGATGTGGCTCAGTGGTTAAGTGCCCCTCGATCAAAATCTTATACAAAAAAAAAAAAAAAAAAG
>NW_025999990.1:3818543-3860599 GCF_001458135.2 Marmota marmota marmota | reverse complement strand
CTCTCTCTCTCTTTAAAAAAAAAAAAAAAAAAAGATGCTTTGACACACAAACCTACAAGGCCCTCAAGTAGTTTTTTAGGGAGCCCAAGTTGTTCTTTGGAGGTATGTTAGGAGTGACAGGGTAAATTAAATTTCTGCATTCAGCAACAATAAACACGTCACCAGCTATCTCAGGCTTAGTGAACCACTTTATTCCTGTGACAACAAAAAATAACTTTTTCCTATGCAAAATTTCTCACTGGAAGATAAAGTAAAATTAGAGGCAGAGACAGGGTAAATTAAATTTCCCCTCTATTTGATTTTCTAAATTTAAATCCAATACTGTTAGCTTTAATATTAGTTGAGGTAAGTATTCCTCAAAATCATAATTTCTAAGAAATATGCCAACTTTTTCATATATATGCAGATAACTGTAAGGTCTGAGATTTAAGGGCCCTTCCAAATAGCCACTATTTATGGTTTAATTACTGAAGTGATTATATAATATATAGAATGCTTCTAGAAGGGCTTTGAGGTGTTTAAAAGCAAAAATTCTTTATGCTTTGGGTTAAAAATATACATCAAAATTGGAAGCAGATAATGATAGTGATAGTATCATTCTAGGTGAATAGAAACTATAACCCAGGGACTAGTCATTAGAATAATTATCAATGACAGATAAATAGATTCTCAATGTGTGATTGCCCCTTTACAATTGAGTATTTCTTCTAAGTACAAATTGATAGAAATTGCTACTTGTCGTTGACAAGAATTGTTGGTTCCAAAATAAATCTAGACTGTTGTTTTAAGAAAGCAGTTCCTAATATTTTCTATTACTTCAGCGAAAAAAAAAAAAAAGAAGAAGAAATTTTTGGTAGTGTGAGAAGGTCTCTGTATTTTTATTGGCTACTTACAAATTCTGAAAAAAAACCCCATAATCCTTTTTAAATGACCCTATCAATTCATATATTTAGCATAATTTACCAACATTTCCAAACCCAGCAATGGAAAAGCCATCACCATGGCACTAGGTCATGGTCCTGAATGAAGCCATCAACAAGAATTAATACACTGTGACAGCTGCCCAAAAGCTTTCATTCTTTTTATTTAAACATCCCACTGCAAGCTGAAATTCAGTGTAACCTTTGTTGAAAGTAGCCCAGCTAACATGCAAGAATTCAGAACTGAGAACAGATGACAAGTAGTAGTTATTATTGTAAATTCAGTCCATAGCAATAAATTCTAGAATTTACATACATAACTATTTCTAAGCATTTCAGGAGTAGCATACAACTATTCTTGTCTATTTGAACAATTCTTAATGACATTTAAAAAATTAAACTGATGGAACTAAAATTATTTAGCTCTGATTTCTGTGCTCAATAAATTATTTGACTAAGTCCCTTTGCTTATACTGCAATGTAAAAGTGACTTTAATTAGTCTATGAAGTCTATTTTGAGGTCATGTAATTATTTCCTAGGAATTATTTACCAGAAAAAATTATGTAAGATTTTTTTTGACACAAATAAAACTCATACAAACAGGTAAAACTGACACAGAAAATAGTTACGCATTGCAATTCCCAAAGGATACATATTTGCTGATATCAATTAACTACTGAACTAGGAATTTAATATTTTAAAGTGCATTTTAAATTACAAGATTTTCTAATGATTGATTATTATCATCGAAATTTATCAGCTAATAATCTACATATGAAACAGTTAGAAAATCACTTAAGCTTACCCCCTTTTCAATATTCCCCGTTTGACAGAGCGTCCCCTCAGCTGCTGGAATACTGTTGGTGACACAGCGGTTGCTTTTGCTGAGGCACCAGAGCTCTCTACACACTTCCTAGGAAAGAAGGCAAAGCAAGTTGATCAGAAATAGAAATTAAAATTGTGGCCAATTGTTCCATAAAACACACTCACATTCAGTATTATAGAAAAGAGAACCTAGGTCTCATGCTGCTGTCGAAGCATCAGAGATAGGATCTTATGTAAGACGGGTTACCCTTTTCACAGAATCACTTAAACATTTGTCTTTATAATTCTCATTTTAGTGGATAAATTATGTCTTAGCTTTTAACACTGATTAGGATCTTTTCACAACATGCACAACAATTTCATTAATACAGAAGACACATAATAATAAAGAGAGGAAATCCATGTTTATTACATTCATACAAGAACATAAAATAGCACAAACTTACCAATTACTAATAAAGTATTGCAAGGGAAATGACTTCCTAGACTTACTGTAATAGGCAAACAAAGACAACTTTAAAATGACAAAGGGACACACATATATCATGAGATGGATACAAATTTAATATATGTGAAGTAGTATGATGTATGTTGGAATAATTTCTAAAGTTCAGATAAGAGCAATTTAGAAATGTTATTTTCAGTCTGTCAATGTCGTCTACCTCCATGAAAAGAATACCTGGTTTTGAACAAATGCTGCCATTTATAGCATGTTTCAGATGCTACTTGAAGCTGTCAGAATTTTCTATGACGAGAGCATTTGTACCTTGGTGCTTAAGTTTTAGGAACCAATTGGGCCTGCTAAGAAGGTCAATTCCCCCAAAGTCTCATTAAAATCGAACTCGTAATCTTTTTCAGAAAACTCCCTTGAAGTATACAGGTTCCCCCTTGATGCTATCAGATCTAATTTATTATGATTTATCTTCTCATTACCTCAGTATAGATTTACAATACCTGTTCTAACATTATCAATATAAAATACTTCATTTGGGGGCTGGGGTTGTGGCTTAGTAATAGAGTACTTGCTTAGTGCAGATGAGGCACTGGGTTTGATCCTATGTACCACATAAAAATAAATAAATAAAAATAAAGGCATTGTGTCCTCATACATTTAAAAAATACTTAATTTTGCTTGTGCTATGTTGATTTATCAGATTCTAAAATAAGCATATAAACATTATCCCTGAGGAGTTTTAACAGCTCAAACCAGATTGTTTTGGAAGAAAATACTAAAAAAATTCAGTTTCTTTTATATATAATCATCAAGTAGCATCACTGCTGATATAACAAGTTTTTAATTTAAACTAGAACTATGTAGTATAATGTGTGTTTGCAATAAAAATATGATAATCTGGATACAGAGATAAACTAATAAGGAATACGTAATCTTTTTGCTCATTTTTAACTCTTTTTAACTCTCAAAACACAATTTTAAGAACACAGTTTTAAGCTCCTAAATATATTTAGTTAATATTTAAAAAGCAATAGGAGTAATATTTAAGTGGCTTTAAAATACTGCAACATGTAGCAAAAGTTTATCCAAATTCAAAAAACAATGAATTCACAAAAACAGAGAAGCATTAATAGAACAGAATACATATAGAGATCATGAAATTGTTTCATCCATAAATTTGTTTCTAAACAAGACTTCTGATCTCTTATGATCCTTATCTGGCCTAAATCTTACTTTGACAAAGTAAAAGAAATCTAAAGTTTATTTTACACAGAATTAGGCAATGAAAATTCTTTATTGAAAAGGACTATACTCACGGCATCTCTCAAAAAACATACAATTTAGTTTTCAAAAGTATCTTGGAAATCTCTACCCAAAATGGCAAGTGCTTTAGAAATTTTTTTCAAAACCTAAATTTAGAGATTCAGGAAAAAGCCCTCTTAATGCTAAGAGAATGATGCCTTTTGAAGTAGTCCAACAGAAGTTTGTTACCTTTGTGAGTTCCTGAAGGCTGGAATTTTGCTAGAGCATTAACTTCTTATAGATCACTAAATAAAGCATGGCACTGGAAGTCTAACTCAAGATGTTAAACTAGTCACAGAGAAGGAGCTAAAGAGTTTTCAAATAGATCTCTCACAACTGGAATCTCAGCTTCAGTAAGAAAGATTTTGATATTCAATTTAGGAAGATTTCCACGTTTAGAAAAAAGAAAAGCAACAAATGATGCTCTCTTGAACAATAAAAAGCAAGATAAATTCATTCATTTCATTAAGAACAACTTCATCACTTTCAGAATGTCCTTCTTCCTCTAAACTGCTGAATTCTGGAATGTACATGATATATTTACATAGATAGATCAATTTCTTTTCACTTGCATATAAGTTGCTGAATAAGCACCCTGATACAAGTTCCAAGTTCTAATAGTTAAATGCAAGTTGAAATTTTTTGCCTCTTGGAAAATATTTATAAAAACCAAAGTCGCAGGTAGATCAATTTCCCTAAATAAAATGCAGAGGTGAGGCTAGATAGTAGGAAGTAATGATATTTTCATTTTTTTTTTTTTTTTTTACTCACCGCCTTCGGTTTAGCTTTAAAACATAGTTTTCTTTCACATATTTGTGATTCCTGACAGAAAGAGATAAGATTAAGACTAATTTCATGACCTTTATGAACTAAAAAATCATTGTGTGTTAGGGTCCCCTTTATGATTCTAAACTGTATTTTGGGAAGACTCTCTAGGGGAAATTTGGTGCTGTGCTTTGAGTTTAACACATTGTTACAAATTTTCAATTCTATGGGGCATGATGATGGGTTAAGGAAGGACAGAGAAGTTATCATCAGCTCCACTAAGAGTCATTTTTGTTATGTGGCAGTGGAAATTTGAAATGGAATCTAATTTCATGGAGTCAACTTCTAACCACTTAGGAGGGTTGCCTGATAATGCAAAAGTAATAGCAATTTGCCCCTTTCATTTAAGAATATTTATTGAGAATCTACTATGCACCCATCGCTACATTAATGTTATGAAAAAATACTACCACTTAAAATTCATAGGAACCAGAGAGAAAAGTTAGGGAGGGTATAGTCAGATATGTAACCATGGATTGGTTTGCTTTATGATAATTTTTTAATTTCTATGACAAAATTAGAAGAATGATATCAATATAATCCTTATATTTCATGACACTAAATTTTTTATTCTAATGGGCTTTAATGAAGTTTTATTCCTTTTACTCTTTAGATATTACAGTAGATTGTAAGTAAGATTGCTGAGGACAGGGTCTGTTTCCTTAAGACAGCCTTTATAAAATGTTCCTTTTTGGCAAAATTAAAAGTTGGCATCCCCATTTTGGTGTGCCAGTATTTTAAGAGAAATTTTCCTTGTCTATAAAAACCTAAAAGTTGGTGAACCATCCACTTGTACAAGACTTGTTAGCCAATGTTTATTTAGATACATCTGTGTCTACCAATGCTTTTAATAAAAATTGTTTTTTAATGCCTACAATTAATTATCTTCTGAAAACAATTTCTTCTTGACATACATTCTTTATAATATTTTAGCAAGGGATATTTTTTCTTATTTTTCTGAAAGTACATTTATTTATCTTCATTTGGACAATATTTTAATTGAATATCCAATACCTCAGCCTTTAAAAGTATTAAGTCCATTGTCATCTGACCTCCACAGGGGCCAGACCTGTTAGTCTACCAGCTGTCTTTTGTAGGAGTCTTTCCAGGTGCTTTCAAGAATTCCTTTTGTGCTGTTTTGCCACATATCTAAGTATTTTGTTTTAATCTACTTGGACTCATGCTATGAAGATTTGTATTTTCCTTTGACTCTGATTTTTTAAAATGTGTCTCTTTCCTAGATTTTCCATTCTTTGTTTGTTTTTGTTTTTATTTTGAAGCTCCTATTCAGCTAATTTTGGACCTTTTTTACCTTCTCATTTTAGCCACCTTGGCTCTTATTCTCTTTTTCAAAATTTTTTTTTAAATCTTGGGCATTAATTGTCAATTTCATGGTAGATTGTTTCCTCATTTATTATTTTTTATTCCAGCTTATCTTCAGTGAAAAAAATTTTATTATTACTTCAGCATCTTCTGTAGAAGTATAGTCACATACATTTGCTTATATCATATATCCCAAGGTTTTCATGTTGACTTATTTGGTCAGCACTATGTTGTCTGTACAGAGTCTTTTCTTTTGTTCTTATGTGAGGCACAATCCTAGGGCTCCATTTCTTATGGGAGTCATTTTTCCCCATTAATGTATCTGCACAGTTCAATCAACTTTTAAAAAATAACACAAAAGTGATGTCTTTTCACAGTGTCTGCACCTGTCCTCATGTCTCTGACAGAGAGCTGGGCATTTTAGAAATGACACCATTAAGCCATCTACTTTGTTCAATAAAGAAAGGAGAAAACAAACAAAAAAAATTTTAGATTATCTTCTGAGTCTATATATTGCTATGGTCTTTCTCTTAAGTTGTGAGAATGCTTGTTTGATAATTTCAAATCATTAATGTACTAGAAAATAACCACATACAAAAAAAGTGAGACTTATGTATCTTGGCTTCATTTTGTCAATTTGTCAATTGTTCATGCGTTTCTTCTCATGCTGTGGTTAAATGGACTGAATTTAAATATGTTTGTTAGTGTTATTTTATCTAGCATATTTGTTTTTGTGCCTGAAGGAATGATTGGGTTTACTATTTGTCATGTTTTTGAAACTGGAACTCTTTCCTCAGACTTTAAGAAAGTCAATTTTATACATGATTGTAAAAACGTACACATCAGCCTAGAAGTCAGGGGAGCAGATTTCAGTTCAATACTCAGAATAATCTTCCAAAAGTCAGAGATGAACAATGATGAACTAATGCGGAATCCTTATGGATGGAGATTTTCTAGCACTTCATGACCACCTGGCAGGGATTTTGTAGGCAGGAAGAAAATAAAGGAAGTAATACTTTTTCAGGGTATGCTATTAACTACTATACAAGATATATTCATATTTTTGTCTCATTTAATCATCACCGCCCCCATGTTATGGTTTCCAACAGAAGATGACTCCTCCATTCAAGAGGTTCACTTTACAAAACTTGGAAATTATGAGAAACTAACATAGTTTCAGGAAAAATTAACAATTTGCTTCAATTTCAACTAAAACTAGATTTGACCCAGCTTTGATATGAGCTCGGGTAAGATTCTCCTCACAACTAAGCTCCTTTCCCATGCCTTTTATACATATTAGATTGAATAAAATTACCGGTCAAAACTGATTAATAAAGCTTTACTTGTATTCTAATATAATATAAAATAATCACTAAATATTTATAATATCTCCTGTCCTTTTCCTTTATTTTAAAGGATTATAGCTTCAAATTATGATGATTACGTATAATTCATCACTTATTTGCATATTACATGAGGTTAGGCATCAACTTTAACATTATATTTGAACTTTTGAATGTAATATCATCACTTGTCTTTGGATTTTAAAAAGGTACTGTTAACATAATCCACAAAAATATTCTGTGGCTAACCAAGAAACAAAAAATTTAACATATTTTCTACCTATTCAACATTTTAATAACAACTCCCAGAGTTTCTAGTCTGATTTTTTAGGTGAATGACAATATTTGCAAACATCGACAATAATTAAAATACCAATATAAATAATAATAAGTTTAGAGAATGGAGTTTATAATGATGATCTAATATAAAATAATGTATCTGGTATACAGAAATAACTCCTCTGAACTAGGGCCACTTTGATCAATATTGAATGATTGATTATTTTACAAAGACCATTTCAGTACAATCAAAGAAATTAGGATTGATTTTTCCAATGTCTCCATACATTTCAAGTAATTATATGTGTTAAAACAAACTCTAAAAAACGAGACAAGAACCCCTATGATTTACCTAGGGAAAATTAAAATTAGCAGTTTACACAAGAGGGGAGAAACATCATAAAAGAATAAAAATCGTTTTACAACGATTATATCATTAAGTAAAGCAACATGTAAAGAGAAAATAGTATATTTATTGCAAGATGGCTTTTGTCTATGTTTTTGTCTTTAATTTTAAACAACTGTAAAATCTGTAAAAGAAAAATGTATAAACCTTTTGTCCTTGGGAAACTCAATCCCTATGCCATCTTGGATCCTTGACTGTGAGTATAAAACTTTCTCTTTGTCTTCATTACCCTATCAGGAACATCTCTAACAGCTGTTTGCAATAAAGGATCCTAATGGTCAAGGGGTAGAACAGAGTCCTAAAGAGGTTACAAAGGACCATCAGTGATTAGAAAGGTTACTTATCATTGATCACACAAAGGAAAACTAAAAAAGAACACATGGTGACCCTATGGGCTGGTTCCAGGTGCTTAGCTGCCATCTAAAGAAAGAGGGTAATTGTACCCTTATTTCTGCCTTAAATATTATGTAGATGATTTAAATGTAAGAGATTCGAAAAAGGAAAATTACCAACCCAAAACAAAACAAAACAAAACACCAAAACACTTAATTTAAAAATTCTGATTAAATAAATACATCACAAATTTGAAAGAATTAAAAAGATTATTAAATGGTTAAAAAAAGAAATAAAACCTTTAAGAAGCAAACCCAGGATAAAAACTACTGATCTTTAAGCATATAAGTGATTCTAGAACTATTACTTTGGTTCGGAATTTAGGAAAAATGAAATGCAACCAGTTCTTGTCATATACATGCCTAATAAACATATATGTTTCAATTTCAAAAGAATATTGTGGTTCTGTATCTTCTGTTCCCTAAGTCCAAATCAAACCACACTGCATACCTTAAAATCCTCAAGAAAAGTGATTCTACAATCTAAGTTCAACACTCCAATATTTAGTAACTTGAAATTCTTTCTAATAACTAATCTACAATCATCTAGTTGTAAAAATTAAAGATTATTTAGGGGTTTTAAATGCTCTTTGTAGGGAAGAAGGATAACATGTTACCAGCATTCAAACTATAACAAGTATTTCAAAACCTGAAAATGGGTTTGAGGCTAGCATTTAATTTTGTGTGTATATGTTTGTTTTTACAGACTATTCAAACTTGCCTTCCTCAAACTTCCCTTTATATACTATTTAGTATTTCACTAATGGCATCCTCCAAATTATCTGTATCTCTTTAAAAAATTGTGTAGGTAGCCAACAATATCCTAACAAGATTAATGAAGCCAACATACAATTATATGAATAATTCCTAATGATAAAGCAATGATGACTTAAAATTTAGTCAACTGGTGGTGATAGAATAATAAAAGTGAATAATCATGGAAACATAAAAACGAGAGTCTGAAAGGCAAAATGTATCAGTCTTTATGAAGTACTGTCCAGAGGAAGGAAACCCCAAACAGAGAACTCACTACCCTGAGCTACAATTAGGTGGACATGGCCTGGTGGCAACATCATTATAGTTATTAATGTGATAAAATAATCCATACTATCCTATATTTTAATTTTATGATTATCTGATAATTGTTTTATAAGAAATTGGTCTACTTGATAGATTTCTATAGGTGAAAAAAATGTGCAGATTTCAGTAGATTTGACTAAATACAAACTAGATAGCTATATTTATTACAATAAATAAATCCAAATATATTTCTTTGATCTTTCATTTCCAAGATTAGGTTCTAAAAAAAAATCTCTCATCACTTAAAGTATGGAACAAATATGGTACCAAATCCTTTGGAGATTATTAAAGAAAAAAATACTTGCCACAAATATATTTCTCCTTGAAAGATTCAAAATTAATCAGAAGTCTTAAAGTTTCCAAAGTTATATCGTACTTTCCCTTTATATGTTCTTTTATGTTTCTAATACACTGGGATTTTGCAATTCCAAAGTCAAAATTATGGAGCCCACAAAGCTTTACACACAAACTCCAATTCACCTCATCTCAGAGTTATGAAGCAGAACACTCTAGCTTAAAAAGAAGGAATTTGTATTTACCTAGAAACATAAGGGCATTGCTACACAGGGTATTATCTGTAGCAGAGCTACTGTAGTTCTCTGTATAGGGTGTGTTGGGATGGAGAGAAAATAAAGGGAGGAGACTGAGGATGTAGCTCAGTGATAGGACACTTGCCAGCATGCACAAGGCCTAGGTTCAATTCCCAGCCCTGTGGGGGAGGGGAGGAAGGGAGGAGGATATTGATAATTTTACAAAAGCTTTTAATTTTCTAATGTTTTTCCAAATTACAGCATTATATTTGTTTCTAAAATAAAACGTATCCTAATAATCCTATAATTTTCTGCATATCAATAATCTTTTCTGTTCTATTTCATTAAAAACACTCCAATAGTTTCTCATTCCTCCTTCAGATAAAAAGCTAGAATTCAAAAACATACATAGAGATAGATATAGATATATAAAATATACGTGTGTGTGTGTGTGTGTGTGTGTGTGTATGTATGTGTGTTAGGCAAGCACTCTACCACCCAGGTACAGCTCTGCCCTAAATCAAGAATTCTTCACATGGCCTATAAGGGGCAATCAGATTTGGCTCCTACTTCTTTACTCATTTATGGGGTGTTTGATTAAGAGCATTAACCTTTTAGCCTTCTCTGAGCTTTTCAAACACAGCCTCAGGCTCTTCACAAAGATCTTCTCTCCACTGTCTCTTAGTCAGATAACTCTTCTCACTCATCTATTCAACAAACATTTACTGAGCTCCTGTATAAGCCAGGCATTGAGCTACTCTCTATACAAATAGCATGAACAAGTCAGGTGGAATCCCTTTCCTCAAGGAAACTGTATCTTCATTGCAATTATCAGTTCACTCATTCAAATATTTACTGAGCCCCTATCATGAACCAGGAAACTGTTCTGGTGCTGGCGAATTCATCAGTAAATGTAACAAACTTTTCTCTGCTCTCAAAGAAAATAGATTGTAGTTGGGAAAATATATGTTAGAAAGAGATAAATGTTGATATAAAAACTAAAGCAAGGAAAATCATAGGGGTTGTGTATGTATGTGTACAAATTTAACTGTTTTAGGTTAGGATGTCAGGGAAGGCTTCATCTAGAACATCACATTTAAGTAATTAACAATAAATATCCAGCACTGCAAAAAAGACAAACAAATAATCAAATAAGCAAAATGAATACAGATTTTAATAAGTGCTACATACAAAATAAATAGTATAATATAAAAGAGTAACTGGGAGAAGCTTTTTATACAGAATGATAAGAAAGAATATATAGCAGCACAATTCACAATAGCTAAGCTATGGAGCCAACCTAGGTGTCCTTCAACACATGAATGGATAAAGAAAGTATGGTATATATACACAATGGAATATTACTCAGACATAAAGAAAAATGACTTTATGACATTTGCCAGTAAATGGATGGATCTGTAACCTATCATGCTAAGTGAAATAAGCCTATCCCCCCCAAATCAACGGTTGAATGTTTTTGCTGATATGTGGAAGCTAAACCACAATGTGGGAGGGGGGGAGAGGAGAGAAGTTGAATAGATTAGACAAAAGGGAATTATGGGAAGGAAGGGGGGATAGGGACAGTAAAGACAGTAGAATAAATCTAACATAATTTTCCTATGTACATGTATGTAAATACCTACACAAATTCCATCATCATGTACACCCACAAAAATGGGGTCCTAATTAAAATAACATATTCCATGCTTGTATAATATAACAAAATGGATTCTACTGTCATGTTTAACTAAAAAGAACCAATAAAAAAGAAAGAAGGCCTGTCTGAAGAGAAACTGCATTTGAAGTTGAAAGTGTAGGATGATACTGGAATATCTTAACATGCTCCCATAAGTACAGAAGACTCAGATCCTCCTAAAGCAGTACCAGTTATAAAAGAATGGTATCATGGATGACAGAGATGTACAGAGGAAACAGAAACACTGTATGCAGCCATGTGGAGAAAAAGAAAAGGCACTTTGCATGCTCGTCATACCTTCTTGCTATACGAAGTTTACAAGAACACCTAGGCTGCTACTCACTTGAAAAAGTGAAGAAAACTGAATAAAGTCTACTAATGGCCAACCTGAGGTCAAAAGTAATAGTGAATAGTGTGAACAGATTTTTTTTTAAAGAGAGAGAGAGAAAAAGAAAGAGAGAGAGAGAGAGAATTGTTTAATATTTATGTTTTAGTTTTCGGTGGACACAACATCTTTATTTTATTTTTATGTGGTGCTGAGGATCAAACCCAGAGCCCCGCTACTGCTTGAGCCACATCCCCAGCTCCAGATTTTTTTTTTTTACTTAAAATATTCTGTTAGAAAGGAGTCTGTTCCACTGTGAAAGCATATATTAGATAACGTATTCCCATTTATGATTCAGAATATATGGTCAATTGATAAAACACAATTCAGTTCTACATTAAAGTAAGTTATAATATTGTACAACACACTATGCATTGTGGGCTAACTCAAGTCCCTGTAAACAATGATAAACCTCACATATAATAAAAATTCCCATAAATTAAACAAAGCTATAAAGTCCATAAAATTTATCTGTTTCCAACCCATATATAGATGAACAATCATCTCTTGCTGCTTAATAGTAAATTATGTACTCAGTATTCTTAGCTTATACTAAATCATTAAGTGTATTTGAAAACAATGTTTTGGAAATGATTTAAAGTGACAGAATAAAGAAATAAAGAGCTAAGTCTGGGACAGCTCTGAAAGAATCTGTACTTTTTGGAAAGCAATCAAAAGATCACCCAAAGTCCCTATTTTTTATAGGCTAATGATTGAATTTCTAAGTTTAAACTCTTTGTTATAACTGCAACATGCTTTTTTCTGGTAATTCAGTTTTTATAATCATTTTCTAATAAAAAGAGGAAACTAACAGAAAGTAGAAGAGAAATGAGATGACAGATTCTATAATAGAGTTTTATAGGAAAGAGCTGGTTGTTCCTAATAGGCCAAAAAAAAATCATTTCCTGCACATATCAATACTGCTGTTTTATTTGCAGCATATTTTCTTCCAGGAAGCATCCAAGGCCCCTTAGAAACCTGCTAACATAGCCAGGAGATATTTCTGGATAATTTAGTAGGTCGCTGAGCTTTGCATGCTGCTTGTCTGTACTTGCATCTTGCCTTGAAGAAGTCCTAACTTCATTGGCTTTTTAGGTGGGGGGCCTATCAGGGATTGAACTCAGGTGCACTTGACCACTGAGCCACATCCCCAGCCCTATTTTGTATTATATTTAAAGACAGGGTCTCACTGAGTTGCTTAGTGCCTCGCTTTTGCTGAGGCTGGCTTTCAACTCTCCATCCTCCTGTCTCAGCTTCTCTAACTGCTGGGATTACAGATTTGTGCCACTGCACCTGGCTAGTCCTAATTTTTTTTTTTTTTTTGATGGTTCTTGGGATAGAACCTAGGGCCTTGTGCATGAGAGGCAAGCACTGTACCTACTGAGCTATATCTCAGCCCTAGCCCTAACTTTTTATGTAAGAAAAAAGAAAATAAATTCTCTCAAATACAAGACTTAGAGTTTCAGACACCTGAGAATTTATGATCCTAAAGAATAAGTTAAGAGAAGGTGTCCTGATCTCTTCTCTCCCAAAAGTGACTGGGACAAGATGAGGAGCATGAGAAGACTTTTAGTAAAAGACAAAAATTAAACAAGTGTCTTCCGAAACAAAATACATCTGTAACCTTTTCTTTTTATCAGAAATATTAAACCTAGTAGTAAAAGAACTGCCAGATTTAGACCATTTTTTAAAAATCTTGGATTCAGTAATTAACGTGGATTAGTTTCCCCATCTACAAAATATTATCAGATAATAATGATTTCTACCAATGAAGTCTGAAGTAGCTCAGAAAAAGGAACTATGTGATTATAAGAAACTACATATCATTTCTAGATTACTAAACATACAACTATATTACTCTGTATATTGTACTGTACTGTTTTGTTCTTTGTGTTTATAGTCATTACAATTTCATCATTATTCTATGGAATTTAAGAGCACTTGGGGAAAAAAAAAAGATGATATGCAAGGATAACCATGGAAAATATTTCCCCAAGTAAAGTAAAATAGAAAAAAATTCATGTAAACTTGTAAGTATAACTAATATGTGTAAAAATGTATCCAACCCACTAAGAATTCACCAAACTCCAGATAAGAATTTTCATAACTACAGATGTAATCAACAGCTAGCCAGCAATGACTTCCTGATGACCAAAATGGAAGAGATAAGAAGTTGGGCACTGCTGCAGTTATGGACCATTTTATAATTGTTTAAAATCTTCCTTTACATCATTAGAGGTCTGCTTTTTGAAAGAGAATGAATTCATGATTCTTCCACTCCCTCTTGAAAAGGCTACAGTGTCCATCCAGGTCTACAGCAATTATGTTTAGTATTTATCTCAACATGCTACACTCAGAGTTATTGAAATCAAGTCAGCTTTATTGTTCCCTTCAGCTATTATCTGAAGCATGATTTTCCTATTTGACTGGACTCCAATTTTCAAAGCTACTATTATTTTTAAAGCAATATTTAGTATTTAGAATTATTTAAAACCTTAGGGATTCACTAGATAAAACCCTGTGTGAGTTTGTATGCTATCAAATGTGTAAAACCAATTATTTTAGGTACAAGTTCAAGAGGTATAAGTGATTGTAAAGAATCTATTATTACTCCAGAAACCACACTGGTAATATACAGCACTTTTTTAAAAAATGGCAAAAGTATTTTCCTATTTGAAACTAGGGAAATCCTCATTTTGATGCAAATCAAAGTGAAAAGGGTCATAATAAAATACAATAAATTGTATAGGTTTTTAAGATGCTAATGTCTTTCACCAAATTTTCCAATTTTATTATATCTATTACAGAAGTCTTTATAAACACACAAAAATCTGAAAGTTCAATAAAAGGAAAACACAATTTTATTAGTACTATTTATCTCATTTTAAATCAGACTGAAATGAATGAGATAAACCAAACAATTTTTAAGTGAGGAAACCAAACAATTTTTAAATTTTTTTATTGGGGGGGGTGCGGCTGTTGGCAGTACCAGAGATAGAACCTAGGGCCTCACTCATGCTATGCAAGCACTCTACCACTGAGCTTTACCCTCAGCCCCTCAAGTCAATTTATAGATTAATTTATTTAAGAAAGAAAAATTACATACACAGATGTTGTACATTTCCTAATGTGGAAAGTTATAGGTAGAGTTAAAACCTAAATTCCAATTGAAAAATTAAAATGTAGATTAACTATTTTACTTGCTAACAAAGAAGTGAGAGTCAAAGAGACAGGAAAGATCAGAATTTTACCCAAGTTTCTACACAAGCAGATAGATAATCTTTAAAAATCTAGAGCACAGCCTGGTATGGTGGCACACACGGGTAATATTAGTCACTCAAAAGGCTGAGGCAGGAGGATCACAAGTTCAAGGCCAACCTGGCAACCTGACTCAAAATAAAAAAACAAAAAAGATGAAGATGTGGGTCAGCGGTAAAGTGCTTGCCTAAAATGCAAGGGGCCCTGGGTTCAATCACCAGCACTGAAAACAAAACAAAACAAAAAAAACCTAGAACACAAAGGTGCTGCCAAAATCTAGAGTAATCACTTTCCTTTGTACTATTATTCCTTTATACAATTATTCCCAGAGGAATAATTGATACAGTACAATAGCTATATTATTTTTCATTTAGTATTACCTGCTTTAAAACTTAATTCCTTTTGTAGTTATTATTTTTAAGAGGAATCAAAAAGAGGCATAGAAATAAGAACGACATTTTTTAACTTATTTTTTATTATGAATATTTTCTGGCAAAAAAAAATTTGACATTTTAAAGTCCTTTTTTTTTCTTTCGCTCTCTCTCTCTTTTTTTAATTCAACATGCTTGTATTATGTTCTTCCTATGAACATGTCCTTATATTCATCACTGCAGCCTTTCTCTATGAAATCTAAAAAGATGTTTAAATATATTTTGTAATATAGACAGTGTGACTTTGAAGAATAAATTATGATGCCTACATTTTTTTCCACAGCAATTTTCCTTGTTTCACTATTTGCGCTCATGTCATCTTGTTTTTGTTCGGTTGTTGTGTTGGAATGTGGGCAGTGGATGAAGCAACTTGAAATGACTCAGTACTAGTAAGTATGAATTAAAGTAAAGGCACACAGCCAATGAAAAAATGCCCTTTAGCCCAATCATAACAGTACCAGAAAAAGGGAGTAGGGAGGGCTTTTAAAAATCATAGCATTTCAAAAGACAAAGTTAGCAATGTAAATTTAAAGAACAAGTACATTAGAGGTTATTAAAAATTCTACCTACATCCCTCATATGAAATTTAGAAACAGATGTCATACAAATGATATCAGAAAAAGTACAGTGTCAAGAGCCATATTTAAATTAATAATGCTACTGAAGGCAAACTATGTTCATCATAATGCTATCCAAACATCTGTGTCATAAAAGAACATATATAAATGACTAAACATAAGGATTAAGACCTCTTACCCCGTATTTACATTGGCGGGAAGTTGCTCCATACTGGAAACGACATTGCTCATCAGCATCGTACACCTGACCTGGGGCCACAGCTGGATAAAGAAAGTCACGCTTGGGAGGCTCATTATCAAGGCAAGTACCACGGCCTGAACTGTTCAACATAAAGGATCAAAGGAAATTAGGTACTCTGTGGACTATTTCAGTCACAATTATGAAACCATGTGTTGAGCTCTTTGTTTTAATAATTTGAGGCATGAAAAGCATCACTCTACCAATAAATAATCACATGGTAAAATAGAATTGCTTTACTAAAACTTAAGTAAGAGCTCCAAATAGTTTTTTTTTTTTTCCCAGCCCTAAAACACAATAAAAGCATCTTAGACAACAATCTGAAAATGTCATTTTGGACGAAAAACATTGATTTAAACTAATTTCAGAAAGAATTAAAACAGAATTTCATATTGCTCTAAGATTCTTGTTTGTTTTCATTGAAAATATAGCCACATCTGGTAGTAGAATTAAAAACATGAAATGTGGAAAATTAAAAATATTGTAGTTGTAATTTTGAAAGACCTAATTTATATACTTTCACCTTGGGAAGACAATGGATGCTTTGGTTAGATATGTCCATAGGTTCTTGAAATATTTCCCTAATAGATGGGCTGAATGACAGATGAAGCTAATATTCATAGTATATTAGAAATGTTTAGTCTTTCAAATTTCATATTTCATCTAGGGTCATCAGAATTGGAAAAGAGAATGTTCTCCTCTATATATAATTTCTGCTTTATGAAGTATGCCTGCACTCAAACACAATATTTTAATTCAGTGGAACAAATAACATAAAGATTGCCAAAAACCAGACAGAATACCTTAAAAAGCTTTAGACTTTGCTAAATGTAATTGTTCATTTTTATTTAGTCAGTGTGCATAAAATAGGACAGATGCTTTTTTACTTTCATTTCACATGTGAGTAAGTTAGAATTTTTAAAGAATTCCTATGCCAACATTTAAAAATTTTTTCCAACATTCTTGTCCATTGTGCCAGCACTTGTGTTTTTTTTTCCGATTTTTTTCCATCCACTTTGCCAAAGGAAAATAACTTCACAAGTAGGAGTTCCTCAACTGTTATTTAGGACAGTACAAATTTTCATTTACAGATAGGTAAGAAAGAACTGGAGTTCACTATTAGTCTCATATTCACTTAAAAGTTTCTCACATTCTCAAATGTTACTTGTTTATATAAAAATGTATATTTTCACAGCAGTAAATTAATACCTTTTAAAAATTAAACTATTCCTAGGTGATACAGATTCAAGTAAGAGCTCCAAATAGTGAGAATACTATCTTCTTTACATCCCTTTCTTTTCAATTATACCTCCTTTGATAATTCTTTTAATAAATAAATATATCCAGATGGAATATTAAATATGTTACTAATATACTATTGGCTGTTACAATCATTTCAGTAGTCTCTGTTTAATATTTCTAAGAGAACCTTTTTTTTTTCACCCAGCTATCCAGTTTTCATGACAGAGCACTTGTTATTTCCTTTTTATTGTACCTTTACAAACAGACATGTACCTCAGTAAGACAAACTATTTATAGTTTATAGGTATTTTTTAAAATAGCCAGAGCTTTTTATAAATTGTGTATAAATTTTAGATAGATGTAATTCTACTAGTAAATTTGAAATTACATATCAGGGTTAATGGCAAAGAGGTAATATTTGAATACTATAATGGAAAAAGATGATTTTGATAATATGGAACATTTGTAGGATGACTAAATTAGTAGTTTAATTTCCAAATTTTACTTCCAAAATGCCCATTTCATTCCCATTTATAATAAAATTATAAACATCTTTATGAAAAGAACAAAATGAATGAAAAATAGAATAAACCAAATACTACTAAAAATCAACAGAAAAATTAAAAATTGTGTACTTAAGGACTTATGTACAGGATCCTATAGAAAACATATATTTACTATTAGCAGGAATAAATGTAGGATATAGTCACCTAAATGGCACCAGCTAAGAATATATTTGAAACATTTATACATAATTAATTTTAGGGATACCAAAAATTAGACTTAAATACTTAAAGAAGAACTATGTGGACCCTAAAGAAGAATTTAAAAATAGATACACTGAAGAAAAAAATTCTTTCCTGATGGCAAAATTGGTTTAGCTCAGGAAGAATCAAGACTAATCATTTTATTTAATGTTCTTGTTTCAAGGTATTGATTGTCTTCTAATCATGGTTCACATTCTTAATTAAAAAAAAGATAAAAAACAAATCAGATGACCATTGTCAAGGGCCTTCAGACAGATAAGAATGATATGCACTGTGAGCACCTGGAGTCAAACTTTTCTGAGAAAGAATATCCCAAAAATGTATCTTTGTTTCACTTTTTCTGAAGTACCTAGTGCTTTTGTTTTAATGTTGTCTGGTTAAATATCTAGACAAGTCTTGTTCTCCTTTTCCAGTATATTTTTACAGAAGAATAAAACACCATGTAAAATAAAATATAGAAGAAAACTATATGTATCTTTTAAAAATGAACTATATTTAGGAATATCATATCAATCAAGGTCTTTTGAAATGTTTGTTTACATTTTGTACAAATTAGCAAGGTTTGCTAAGTCAAGTGTCTTCTAATCAAATAAATGTGGGGATATCTGCACAGCTGATTCCAATTGTTTTTACATTCCTATACATGCACGTGTAGTACATTTTCTTCCTAGTAATCATATCTGGTAATATAGTAAACCTTGATTAATATATCTGAGGAATGGGATATTTTTCATATCTTAATTCTTAACTGAGGGTTAATCAACAAAAATGCTTTTTTGCATAAAATTATCAAATTTGCTATTTTCCTGCTCCTTTTAAGTTAGTGAATTCTACAGATAACAATTACTATTTATCAACTTTTAGAAAATAAAAATTCTGGATATTATCATGCCTTCAATTTATCAATTATCATGAAATGTTACATATATAGATACAAAAGGTAGAGAACATGGATCTGAGAGATGTGGATTTAAGCCAGGAAATGCTTTTCCTCATTTTTTTCTTAAGAAAACTTCCAAGGCTCAACTCCAATAATTTTCCCCTTACAGGTAATAATTTTTTATAATAATTTCCTTGTTTTTCTTAATAATTTCATTTCTCAATTATTCACCTGCCTGTTTTGGACCTCTATACAAAAGGAGTTATACCATAGATTTTCTTTAGTAACTTTGTTTTTTTGCTCAATATTGTGGATATAAAGTATATGATATATGTAACTGTAGTCTATTCATTTTTATTGTTCTTTAATATTTCACTTAAGACTATGCCACCATTATTTCTCCATTTTTCTATTAGTAAATTTTGAGATATTTATAATTTCTGGCAATTGCACATAATGCTGATATGATTATTTTTTATAAATGTCTCCTGGTGCAAATGTGTGAATGCTTTTTATTTCATAAAATTATTACTTAGGAGTTTTTAATCTTATATTCTGTAATTTTCTCATTTTTTCCCCAAAATAGAAGTTTTGGGAAATTTTTATTTAATCTAGAGTTACAACTGATTGAGATATAACCATACAATTCTTACTATATTGAGTCTATTGTTATTTATGCTATCAAAATAATAGTACTAGTAATATTACATACAAATTTTCTCAAAATAGCACTTTAAAATAAGTGGTTTGTGACTTGACATCATAAATGCAAATTCTCCACATAAGGCTCACATATTATAAATTAAATGTCAAGTACTATTAGTCTTCATCTATGAAATGTTATAAGTTACTATTGTTATTATAGATATACTTGTTCAGTAAAAAGTGAATACATAAAAAGTATGCTAGGGAAATATGTCATTATTTCCCTAGTTAACATCATATCAACAAAGAAATTTAATCCTAATTAATATCTATAGAAATATGGAAATTATTTAATTTTTACTCTAAGTTTGATAATGCTTCTAAGACAAGGCAAAAATATGTATTAGTTAAAGAATGTGCTTCTTCCTTGATTATGAAATTCACTGTAATTCAAAGTATATTTACATTTATAGAAATCCTTACAGTATCATATTTTTTTGTATTCTAATTTAGAGATCTTTTAATTACATAGTCCAAAAATTAGCCTTGAAAATAGGATTTTGAGCCAGAGTTCAGTCTTCAACTAAAATTTACAGATCCCCAGGTAAAATATGTCCCCCGGCTTTGTTTCCAGAAAACATGATGACATACTCCTAATTGGGATTTTAGATTTATTTTGACCAAAGTGATTATATAAAGTATAGATCTTTGCTCTAAAATATGATCAATTTGCAAAAGGAATCTGTCTATATAATTCTGTACATATCTTAACAGTCCCTTAACAACAACAACAAAAATTTAACATTTTATTCCACCTCCTTTCTTTTTTCTCAACCGTTATGCTAATACACTTAAATTAAGCAAAACTCAATTAGGTTGATATCAGCTATAGCAAGTTAGGTCTGGTTTTTAGGGGTTTTGTTTTTTAACTTTTTCAGTACTGGGGATTGAACCGAGAGTGCTCTCCCTCTGAGCTACATTCCCAGCCATTTCATAAAATTTTATTTTGAGACAGGATCTCTCTAAATTGTAGAGGCTGGCCTCAAACATAATTCTCCTGCCTCAGCTTCCTGAGTTGCTGGGATTACAGACATGCACCACTGCACCAGACTAAGCCAAGTGTCTTTGCCTACTATGTGCTCATAAACTGCTTTATCAATCTTCATGAAACAACTGTTTTAACTAAGTGTAACAAATGTGATAATATATTTCAGTAAATGTAAATCTAAATGTATTATCTAAAGTCAAATATTTTTACTGTCACCCTCCATATGACTGGGATATCTGAATATAATTGAACTTGAGGCTGTCAAGATACAAATACTATACTGCCCTTTTACTCTATCTTCCCCTCCATATGTAATCATGACTTATCAAAGATATATGGTTAGAGCAAGGTTCCCAAAACATGTCAGATAAACAGAGGAGGAGAAACCTGTTTTGCTGCTTTTTAGATACTACAGTTTTTATAAAGGTCCTACCTATAAATATTGTTTTCCATCTCATACATTGATATTGACCTTCAAAAGTAGTTGCTAAAGAGGAAAAAAGTGCTTTGGCCATCTTGCTCACTTTATAGCACTTCTCTTGTAGCTCTATTCTCACCTTTCTTCCTAATTCACTTTCAACCAGTGCATCTGAAGGCATTCAGCCTCCATCCTTTCTGTGAAAATGGCTACTCTGTATTTAACTGGGAACTGCAGGAAATGTTGGTATGGATCTTTGATAGTTCAAATAATTTAACAGACTTTAATTTTAAAAGTGCAAGAGTTGATTTACAGAGCCCCCATAATTTTTAAATACAATATGAAGTTAATCTGTACTATTGCTAAGTGGTGGAGAATGTATGAAAACTGGCCTAAATTACTGCTGACTGCCTTCCACTGCCTGGTAGATTAGCCCATAGTCATCAATGAGTGTGAGCCATGATACCAGGTTCATCTTTCTCTACTTTCTAAATTAATAAATAAATAAGTCCCGCAGGCAGATAGGAAGAACACTACCTGCAAAGCCGTCGACGAAAACATCAGAAGCTGGCATAACACGTCCATTTTAACGGAAATGGGTTCTTTATTATTTAATCAGGACGGCTTCTGGGCGATTCATGAACCACTTATTGAATCACCGAGTTTAAGAAATCTGAAAAAAAATATTGGGAGTTGGTAAACACCATCTCCTGATTGATAAATTGCACCTAGTGTTTCAAAATGACATGACTTTGTATTCTACTGGCATTTAAAGGCCATAGAATTGTTTTCAGTTGAACATTGTGAATAGTGAAGTTCTACAAATCATAGAAAGCTCATTGTTAAATCCACCATCATCTTTGGCCTGTACAATCACTAAATAGAAAAAGGTATGCATTTTGTTGGCTGGGCTGCAGTTACTAAACAATTCATCTTTCAAGATTTCTTTTTCTTGAGAACCTAAAATAAAGTGTTATGAATCCTTTTGAGCCAACTATAATACATAAATGTAATTTCAATCCTTGATCAAAATATCACTGGATTTTTAAAAATATCATGCATAGCTGTAAAAGCAATTACATTCACTGCATTAATAAAAAGGAGTAAAGAAAGTTACTACTATATCTTTGTGCTCCAGTGAATGGACCTTTTTACAGGCCCTTGTGTTTAAAAATCTTCTATTGGTTGGACAGATTATAATCAGATTTGTTGAGTTTATTAATAAAGAAGGTGGGGAAAACCAACTTTTCTCCAAGTCGCTACCCATTTTCTTTCACATCTATCTTTTATTGATGGTTTTAACTTTGTGAGCATTCCCATGAGGATGCACAAGAGAAATATTTTAATAAAATACAGGATAAATAAGCCCATTAGAATCCTGTCAACACTCATTGGGTTTATATGTACAAAATGCAAAGAAGCAATGAGGATTTAAGAATGCCTTATAGATTAATTATTTTAATTAATTCAATGGACCACTTTATAGCATCTGGTAGTAATTCTACATCTCTCACCAAACCAGTGTTGATTTCTTAACTGTATTTTACCAGCAATTTATGGATTCTCTTTGGTAGTATCTTAACATTACAAACTAAATAAGATCTGGCAGGAGATCAAAACTGATTCATGTACGTATATATGTATTTTAATAAGGGAAAAGAACACACAAACTTATTACATGCCTAAGGCATGAAAGTATTAGACTCTGGTCCTTTTATTTAGAATACAGAAATGGTACTACATAATGAGTTATGTAAAAGCCAATGGGATGGAAACAGTAGGAAGGAAAAAAGAAAATGGTCCCCTTGAAAACAAAAGAAGGGCCACCATAAAATATACACTGGAATCCTGAGTGTATTACATAGTTTATCTTTCTGATGATAGAGATTAAGATTCTATTATAAAAAATGAGCCAAGTCAAAACAAAAATCCAGATCTGGCTTTATTTCTAGGGAAAGCTGACCTTCAGTAATGTTTAAAATTTAGGTAAATTGTATCATTAGAAAAGTATATAACTAGTGTTTTGTATTTAAAACTACCAAAAAATGTCAAATTCTCTGTGGTCTATCTTTATAGTTTTTCAGTTAGTTTGGACCAAGGAAAGTACAGTGCTATAATTTTCTATTATAAGATTAAAAATTGTTGGAGTATAATATGGTTATTCAGAAGAACTGCCTTCTGAAATGAATTTCCAACTTCTTCAATTTTATTACTACCTTAATTAATTGAAAAGAGCCCATTTTTAACTATTCCTCTTTTTCTTTTTTCCTTTTTTGCAGTCCTGGGGCTTGAACTCAAGGCCTCTCTCATGCTAGGCAAGTGCTCTACCATACAGCTATACTTCCAGTCCTATCTTTAGATTTTTGAGTAAAGCACTGTGTTAGGTAATTTAAAAATCTCATATTTGAGGCCTTATACAAATATGAAATGTAAGTTTTCAGAATATATAATCTGGCTAGTAGTGGATACAAAGAAAATGTCTAGTAAGTACTTTTAACCTGTACAAACTATCTGAAATTTTACAATGCAATCATGGTAATATAAGCACATTTTAATATAAACGGTATTTTAAAACGCATTTCTGTTGTTTGTGCTTTATGTATGCCTCTTTTTTCACACAATATTTATTATCTCCTCCCCAAGGAAAAAATAGCATTAACCAGATATAGGCAATGGTAGAGCAATAAAGCACTGAAACCTTAATATTATTTAAAATAGTAATATTTATCATCTAATGATTGTTTATTAAGTGTTTTACACATATTATAGCATTATACATAATTATATATATAACACCTAATGATACAAGCATTATGATTTAAACTCATTAAAAAAAATTAGGACACTGAATATTAGAAAGTTTAAGTAACATGCCCAAACTAACACAGGTAGAAAGTAAGACCTAAGTCTATCATTTCCTCAAATTGAATCTGGAAGCCCTGTGCAGGAAGATGTGGAAAACAATCTCTTTTCATAAACATCTCCTTTCTCTTCATATTTAGATAATCAGACTCTGGTAATATACATTGAAAGATCAGAAAAGAAGTTCCCAAACTGCAGAAGATGGGTTACTGAATAAATCATTTTCTCAAAGTGTTCATTTCCTGGCTGTTTGATTTTTTGTTGTTGTTGTTTGTTACTATTAGATAGTTTGGCACTCCTACATATTCAGTTTATTTACCAACATAATAAAATATAAAATCACTAAATTAAAGTTTGGTTTATTCTCTATTAAAGGTATATAAATGTAAATTCTTTCTGAAATTTTTTTCTCGCTTATTGAACAATTCTAATCGCTCATATTATTAATCCCATTTATATCCTTGTTCCCCTTCCTCTAGTTTATTCAGTAAGTTTTGTTTGCACATGAACTGAAAAATTTGCCACAATCTTATATTAAAGCCTGTGGGTATCAGCCAGAAATATAACTGGGCCCTATAAAACAGACTCATTATGCAAAATTTGAAGCACTACATGTTAGGCTTCTACCAATGACTTACTTTTGGAGCAATTAATCATACTCTCCAGAGATTACTTACTCAAGAAAGCTGGTGATATAGTCTCGACTGCAGGCAGACCAGGAAAAAGGATTGGTATTTGCAGTAATGTGAGCTGCCATAAGTTTTGCTGCTTCATGACCTTTTGTCCCACAAGAATTTCCAATTCCATCATGGTTCATACCAAAACTGTTTTAATTAGGAAGAAACATAGGAAACATGAAAGAAAGAAATATGAACAAAACAAAACAACAACCCCCTATACACCTTAATTTCCTTATCTGACCACTTATTAGCCTTATCAGTATATGCCATCTATCAAGATAGACCAGATCCTCTAAAGAAATGTAGGATTAATGTTAAAGAGACTTAGGAATAATTCAGTGATACAATGATATCTAATTCTCTTTATACTTATTATATTCTCACATTCTCTCATATGATACCATCACTTATTAAACAGAAAAAGGAATATATATAACCTCACTTTATAGAGGATAAAACTCAGATTTAGCAAAGATAAATGACTTATTAAAGTCACACAGTAAGGCCTGAAATTGCTAATAGAACCTGTCTTTTAACATGCTAGTAGTGTTCATCCTACCTCACTATGATGAATCCACAGGGAATTATAAAAAGACGGCTATGATTCATTGAATTCTAGGTTGTAGAGCAAACACAAAAGTCCTGTTCCTTAACACTGATAAAGAAGAATTACATAAACATATAACTTATGTCTATGTGAGTTTAGTGTGTTTTTAAATCATTTGAAAAACCTCGATACATTTTAGGGTTAGGGTTTTTCTTTGCCCAGGCCTCCATTTTTCAAAGATTTTCTTTGTCATCTTTTCCCTATGTCTTATATCCATGCTTAATGCTATCAGTGTGATCTTGAAACACACTTCAATCATAAAAATAATTTTCTGAGTGGAATATATGCTCACTACATATGAAAACAGTTTAACTTTTTTCAAAAAAAGTATTTATTTTTTAGTTGTAGTTGAACACAATACCTTTTATTTTATTTATTTATTTTCATGTGGTGCTGAGGATCGAACCCAGGGCCTCACACATGCTAGGTGAGCACTCTACTGCTGAGTCACAACCCCAGCCCAAACAGTTTAACCTTTTTTAAAAGTAAGTAGTAGATGAGATCATTAGTGAAAGCAAATATTAATAGTTATCATCTTGGCAGTGCAGACACACTGAAGGTGTGTAAGAAAAACTGAAAATATAGCATTGACCTGTGTTTTATACAGGTTACTGTTGTAACTACAGGGGAATTAGTGAAGTAGGAAGAGAATGGAGCTGAGGAGAACAGTTGTAAGATAATTACCAATTGAGAAATGATGTTGGTCTGAACTAGGGCACTAGTTCAGATAAGTGGGATTAGATTTGAGACTTGTTCAGGAACAGAATGGGTTGTACTATGAAAAAGTTAATTGATGACACATAATATATTCACAATGTGGGACAGGGAGGATGACAACCCAACAATAAGCAAAGACATGTATGAGATTATCTAGTACCCTAAAGTAAAATACCCAATAATCTTTCAAGAACACTAATTAGTATTCTAGTTTAACAGCAACACACTGGAATCAACCTCCTTCAAAGGTCTTCCAGGAATGTGAAGGTGAAGTTTAAAGTGGATTGAATTAAACTATACTCTTTCAAAACAATTTCTCTCAAAAAACAATATTCTCTCAAAAAAAGCACTCACCTACTACAGATTTACATAGTGAGCTCAATAGTGTAAATATGCAAAAAAATAATATTCCCCATTGCTCTTAAAAGTTGATGTTACTAATACTACTATGATTCTTTTTAAGTTGTGACAGTTTTAAATATACTATTTCTTTTTAGCAGCAGTCTTATACAAACCACGGTGCCATGTTAAGACAGGTGCAAGAAGGCATATAAAGATTTAAGATAATCCATTTAGAGATCCTCAACCTTCTTATGAGCTCTTCTAAAAACAAAAGTGAAGCTGCTACTTTCAAAATCATATTTCTTTCACCTTATAAAATAACAGCATATCTTTTTATCATCCGTAACATTACAATAGTGCATTGCCTTGTATAAAAACCTGAGTGCCAAGAAAAGAAAGCACTGGACACATTTGGTATCAGTTTTAGGAAAAAAGTGTGAATTGTAGTAATTGGCTTTCATTAAACCATATCAATTAGTTTCAAATTCTTTACATTTATCAACTTAGCAGGAGGATATAATCAAATTAATAGTTGACACATTGTTAACACTACTTTTTGATGATGGATTCCTATGGTTATATTTGACAAATAATTTAAAAGGAGTTCAAAGAGTTGAGCAATGTTTTTGTAATAAATTCCTTTTAAATCTGTCCACTTAACTATGTGAATGAGTTTTCTCAGCATTCATATTTATAGAAACAAATATAAGAATTGAATTGATGATGAAATTCTGCTTCATTAGATACATGCAGTAATTTTTAAAAATCATCTAAAGATACATCTTCTAATAAATACTTTCATAATTAATTAATCATCAAAGTGTATAGTATATTCTTTCAATCACTAAAAATTATGTATGATGAATAGTCAATGTTGGGAAAAGTATAATGGCAGCCGCACCCCAGAAAAAAAATCCCAACATGGTGCCTAAGGACCTTCTCTTCTTACTTTCCCCTTTTTCCACTGGCGTGAAAAGTTCCCTCGGGTGTGAATTCTCCCGCCAGCGCCAATATTTCAAATCTCGATGGCAGGGAACCTTAGCCCCAATAAGAACTAATTCCTTGGGCTCCGGAACTGGTATCTGGAAGAATAATAGGGTGGCCCGCCATTTATCTAAGCCCTGCCATCTCTCCTTAGATCTATATAAGCACACAGCCTTTTGCAATAAAGTGGAACTCTCCCCGGCAAATTGTCTTGTGTGGAGGCTTCTTTTGAAAGGGTAAAGTTTCTAAGCTGCAAAGCCTGAGTTAAAATGTAAAGGACCAGGCATTGTAAACCTGCTTCTAAACCGCAAAGCATGGGTTAAATTCCTGAGGCAGTTAAGACAATGCCCTACTGGCCATTTAGTTGATTTATAGCCTAAGATCCTGTGCAGCTTGTCATGTAGACATTCAGGGCCCGAACCAATCAGTTTAAATGTAACCCCCTCCTTAGGAATGACCTATCACTCCAGCCAGCCCTGTTCCCACCAATGAATGTACTAATCAAGTCTAGGAGTTGTTGTTTGATTTTCCCGCGGCGTAAGGTGATTTGTTAAAGGAGACTGTGATGTATGCAAAGCCCCTGCCCTCCCCAAAAAGTGTACTTAAGCATTGTTCAACCCCTGCTCTGGGCTCTGGGCTGCTCTCCCTTCTTGAGTGAGCACGGAGCCCCAGCGCGCTGGAATGGATCCCCAATAAAGAAATCCCCTTCTGCAATTGCATGAGTCAGTCTCTTGGTGGTCTCTTCCTCCGACGCTTCGCCGGTCCCTTACACTTTCAGTCAGCCCAGAAGAAAATTTTTATTTTCTTTATGATCACAGGAAAATTTTTAATGTAATTTTAATTTATATGTTTTATTGTAGAAATTCATAGTTCAAAAATTCTTCGAGTATAAAACATCTATTAAATATACTAGGCTACATTAGAATATCCACCAAAACAAAATTCTAGAAAGGAATAGGCATATTGCATTAAAAAAGGGGGGGAGTGTGGTTTTTGGTTTTTTTTAATGGGTTCTCATAATAATTCCCAGTGGCCTCAAACTCCTGGGCTCAAGCAATTCTTCTACCTCACCCTCTCAAGTAGTTAGAACTGCAAGAGTGTGCCACTGTGCCCAGCTAATTTGACTATAGAAGAACCTGATTGTGTACTTTTTAAATGCATAATGGTAGTTACTAATTACTATGGCATTTAGATTAAACTGGATATATTTTTTAATTTTTAAATTTATTTTAGTTGGATAACAAGTTATTTCTGAGGTTCAGAATTGCATACTATAAATAACTATGCAATGCTCTTAATCCTTTAACCTAGGTCTTTAAAATTAAAAAAAAGCACTCATCCATCTCTTGACAGTATTTCTACATGCCATAAAGCCTTTCCTATTTAATTAAACTGAATATATTTAAAAGAGGACTATACTAATTTTATTTTCAAATATCAAAAGTTGAAATACTTTAGAAGTTCTCACTTTGCAATAATTTAAATATAGAAGAAAAAATTTTAGACATCCACCAAAGCTACACAATATGGCACATGGTCTTTTAAAAATTCCTTCATGGTATATATGCAAAATGATTTTAAAACTAATGAATTCAAGTAACCAAAGCCCCAAATCCTTAGTTCTAGTTCTATTAATGGTCTTTATAGTTTATGTGTCAGTTGCAGATAGTTGTCTTAGGGATTTATGTTTCAGCTGTATAAGAGATTATATATTTTGTAGTCTGTATGTCAAACATAAGAAATTCTGGAAATGATTTGCCAGTGTTGAACAGTTATCACCACACAAGGTGAATGGAAGTTTATAATTGCCATTTGTGAGATCATCTCAATACACACACATACACACATACAGTAATTGAAAAAAATTCATTTTCATTTATTTTAAAAAGTTCCCTCCTGAGAAAATTCTATAACTGAAGAGTTTGGCAAAAGAAATAAAACTCATTAGTGATTGGAGACAATAAGAGAAAATGTCACTTGAAAACTATCACATTGGCAAAAATTAGCATGTTATCTAAGATTAAGTGTTGGCACTGGTGTAGAGAAACAGGGATCTTGATGCATAACCACTGTATTGGGAACAGAGAAGCTCTTCTGGAGAGCAAGCCAGCAGTACTTAGTCAAATAGGCAGAAGCATTAAGATTCAGCAATCCAATTTTTTGATACATATCTCAGAAATATTCTCAAAAGGAATATTTTGAGAATGTTTATGACAGAATTATTTATGACCACAAGGGGTTGTAAATAACTTATGTCTGTCCCTAGTGAATGGGTAAGTAAACTTTAGCAGATGTATATTATAGAATACTCAGCTAAAGTTAGAAACAACAAACAAGATAGATTTCTACACATAAATATGGGTGGATGTGAAAAAATTAAGAAGAGAACAAGGTCTTAAGAACTATACTATATAGTTAAACAAAAATTACATACATGCTTTTGAATAACAATGGCTGAGAAATTGTTCCAGATTGAAGACTAAAGAGATCCAACTAAATACAAGGTGTTATGGTTTGGATATGAAGTGTCCCCTAAAGTTCCTGTTAATGAATGAATGTTCAGAGGTGATATTATGAGATTTGTAACCCAATTAGCCCATCCTAGTTTGAATGGACTAACTAAGTAGTAATTGTATGCAGATGTGGCATTATTGAAGAGGTAAGTCCCTGGGGGCATATCCTAAAAGGATGTACCTTCTCTGTAGCCCCTTCCCCATTCCTCCTCCTTCCTGATTCCACCACGAGCTGAGCAACTTTATTCTGCTGGGCCCTTCCACTATGATGTGCTGCCTCACCTTAGGCTCAGAGCAGTGAGGTTAGCCATCTAGCAACTGAGACCTCTGAAATTGTGAGCCCCAAATAAACTTATTATTGTTGGGTATTTTGGTCACAATGACACAAAATCTGACTAAACACAGTGAAAACTGGATTAGGGAGAAAAAAAATGCTATCAAGAATGCAGATGGGACAATAGATGAACTTTGAATATAAACTACATATTAGGTAACAGTGGTATATCAATGACAAATTTTCTAATTTGATAATTGTACCGTAATATAAGAGAATATTCTTCTCCTTAAGATACACATGTTGAAATATTTAGGGATAAGAAACAGTAAGTTGTACAACTTACTCTCAAAGAGTACAGAAAAGGTACATGTGTTCATTTACAGAAAGAGAAAGCAAAAGCAAATGTTGCAACAAATTAACAATTTTTTAATGGGGTGAAGGATACATGGGAAATCTTTCTTTAATCACAACTTTTCTGTAAGTTTGAAATAATTTCAAATTTAAACAGTTCAAAAGTAAACACATATACATAAAACAACCCATAATATTTTACAATTCTAATATATGTATCAAATTCTTTAGAGAGGAGGGGAGAAATGTGGATGTGGAGATACATACACACACGCGCACACACACAGTTATTAAACAAGTAGGGTCCTTGCTGAGACTGAGACAATGTTGCTATGGCATGACCTAAGGACGGACGGATGGATGGATGGATGGATAGACAAAACTAGCTCAAACTCTCAGCTTTTGAGTTTCAAAAAAATTATAATTAAAAAAGAGCAGAAGAAAAATAAGAATAAAAGAGAGTTTGGCAAACTGAGGACAACCCCAGTGGGTGAAGAGTGGTGATGGGAACATCTTTATGGTTGGTTTTATGTGGTGAATAAAATATTTCTTATTAAATAAAGCTAACGATTTACATAAAGCTAGTGATTCTCATTTGTGGAAGGTTTCAGGAACACACACGTGAGAGCGTGCGCGCACACACACGAAAGATTGGGGGACGGAGTTGGAAGAGACAGTATTTTGGGGGTGATTCTCCATATCTTCCTAGCTGTGTCAAGAGCACAAGACCCTAATCACTTGCTCTTTTCTCAGGTCACATTTCAAAGTAACTTTGAGAAATGAGGTAACATGTCCCCTTTGATAAAGAACAGGTCAACTTACTATTTGCTAGAGAAATAGCAGATTTCTCAAGCTCAATGTTTCTAAGTTGTGATGCAAATTCTCTCTACATGTATATCATTTATATGGGTCATATTGTGTTGCCTTTGTAGAATAAGGGGCCAATGAGAACCAGTGTAATATGCTGATGGCTATGTTTCTTGCTGTGCTGTGAGAAATAAAATTCTTTGTCTCTGACAGGAATATCATGTCTTTTGCATCACTCCATGCAATATTAATAGGAAACTCATCAGATTATATGTGGAGTGAAACCAAATCTCAAATCCAGTCTCTCTCTCTCTCTCTCTCTCACACACACACACACACACACACAGACATGCATGCACTCACATGCACACACACACACACACACACACACACAAACACACGGGGGGTGGGGAGGAAGAGAGAAAAAATTTGTAGTTGATTAAGGTAACTAATCAATCATCATGGAAAGCTAAGTTCCTGAAAGCAAAGTTCCCCAAATTAATCTTAATTTTTTATAAAATGAAGCTCAAATTATCAACAATATTTACTAAAACAAAGTAGGCTTTTTGTTTTGCTTCCTTCCCAGGCAATAAATTGTATGTAGAAAACTTTTGACAAAATCTCTGGGTGGGTTCAAGCAGATTTAAGTAAAAGACCAGAAATTCCTTCTCATATCTTGGTATTTCTCTTCATATCTCAGAAATTGAAGGGATATTTTATTATTTCTAAATTTTTGAATAAAAACTTTCCCCACTTTTCCTCTAACATATCACCCCCCAAATCCATAAGATTTATAAGAAAAAGAAGCACAAACTCTATTTTTAATGAGAAGTTAGAAAACTTTTAAAACTATAAGTAGCAATACCCAAATGAATATTGTTATGGTCTGGATGTGAGGTGCTCCACAAAAGCTCACATGTGAGATAGTGCAAGAAGGTTCAGAGGAGAAATGATTGAGTTGTGAGAGTCTTAACCCAACCAGTGAATTAATCCCCTGATAGAGACTAACTGAGTGGTAACTGAAGTGGTAGGGTGTGACTAGAGGAGGTGGTAATTGGGAGCATGGCTTTGGGGTATATATTTGTATCTGGCAAATGATGATCTCTCTCTCTCTCTCTCTCTCTCTCTCTCTCTCTCTCTCTCTCTCTCTCCCACTCTGCTTCCTGATCATCATGTGAGCTGCTTCCCTCTGCCACACTTTTCAACTGTGATGTTCTGCCTCCCTGGAACCCTGAGGAATGGAGCCAGCCTTCTGTGAATTGAGACCTCTGAAACTGTGAGCTCTTAAATAAACTTTTCCTCCTGTACAATTGTGCTGGTTAGATCTTCTAGTTACACCAGTGAAAAAGATTACTAAAACATATATGGAAAGCTGGCCAAGTACAACAGTCTCATGAAATATTTTATATCCTACACATACTTAAGAGAGAATAAAACATCTATATTTTAAAGATTATACAGTAAACATGTATGCAATTTCTGTCAAATTTTAAAAATAAAATATTTCAGGGCTGTAGCTGTAGCTCAGTGGTAGAGTGCTTGCCTAGCATGCATAGGCACTGGGTTCTATCCTCAGCACCACATAAAAATAAACAAATAAAATAAAGGTATTCTGTCCATCTACAACTACAAAAAAAAAAATTTCAAAATGATAAATCATAGTCTCTCATGTTGACCTTTGCAATCATATTCCTTTTCTTTTCCTGAGATTCAATACTCTTACTTTTACACTTATCAACTAGAATTTGAAATTTATAGAAGTTGAATCAAACTGTAGGCATTCTTTTATACTTTTTTCTTTCATTCAACAATTTGTTACTAAGCTTTCCAGCTACATATCATTCACTTTCACTGTCAGATAGAATTCCATTGTAAATATACCATTTATTTATCTATTTTTTTAAATGAGGATTTGGAATGACTCCCGGTATGGAGCTACTATAAACAATTCTGCCAACTACTTTTTTTGTTTTGTTTTAGTACCAGGGGTTGGACCCCAAGGTTTTCAACCACTGAGCCACATGCCCAGACCTTTTTTTTATACTTTTTAAAATTTTGAGACAAGGTCTTGCTAAGTTACTTGGGGCCTTGCTAAATTGCTGAGGCTGACTTTGAACCCACGATCCTCCTGCATCAACCTCTTGAGCTACTAGGATTACAGGCAAGTGCCACTGCACCCAGATGATTATATCTCCTGGTAGCACCTGTAAGATATCTCCAGAACAACTTCTTAGTTTGGTCCAGGGACCCTTTACACTTTTAAAAATATTGAAGACTCCAGAAATCTTTTGTTTATGAGGTTTTAGCTAGTTATTCTATCATATTAAACATTAGCACATACTTAAAAATAATTAATTTAAAATAATAATCCCAATGTTATATAAATTATCATTTAAATTAAAAATATCTAGCTTTTTCAAAGTAAAAATAATCCAGAAAGACAAGTAGCATTATTTTATTATATTTTTGCTAATCTCTTTAGTATTTGATTCCAAGACATCTAGATACTCATGCCTGCTTCTTTTTTAAAAAATTTTTTTTAATATTTATTTTTTTAGTTCTCAGCAGACATAACATCTTTGTTTGTATGTGGTGCTGAGGCGAGTGCGCTACCGCTTGAGCCACATCCCCAGCCCTCATGCCTGCTTCTTTAATTCAATATCTATTGTATTTTGTTCTGGATGAAGTATATGATGAAAATCTGGTCTCACAGTTATCTGTAGTTGGAAAAGGAGAAGTATTTTCATAACATTTTCAGATAACTGTAGAATTTTTGATACTATAATAATACTTGGCAACTAATACTTTTTTAAGGTTACTTGCAATCAATCAAAAATCAATAATTTTTCATATTATTTCATTAATATCACCAATATTGAGAAATATTGAGAAATATTTTTCAAAAGTTTTTAGTTATAGATGGACACACAATATCTTTGTTTATTAATTTATTTTTTATGTCATGCTGAGGATCAAACCAGTGCCTCACTCATGCTAGGCAAGCACTCTGCCACTGAGCTACATCCTCAGCCCCTAGAGAAATTTTTAAGAATTAGGAAGCTGTCAAGTCCACAGTGTCAGAAAAAGTTTACCTAAATTCTAATTTTTGCTCAGAAGTTCAAATTTTATCTTTGGCAACAAATAGTGCTAATTGTTTTTCTTGATAACAGTTTCATTCATTCATTTTCAAATAAATTTTCTGTCAACTATCCATGGTTTCAAAGTTGTTCTTTCAAATAAAAATTCTGTTCTAGGAAAAAAGCAGGTAACTCATCTCAAACTATTAATTACCCAAGTGCTTTTTCTTGTGACAGCCAACAGACAGGTATAGAGCAAAAACTGCTTTATTTACTTACCATTTAGTTTAACACAAGCATTCAAAATGCTTGCATTGAAGATTGTGACTTAACAAAATTAAAAATTTTGCTGTCTCCTCAAGGATATTCTTAAGTGAAACTAGCATGGTTTTACTGTGAGCATATGGTAGCAACAAATACAATGACTACTAGGATGACTGCACTAATTCATTAAGGTGCCAGTGTTTATATCCTTCATTGCTTTTGCACAACTAGTATGAACATCAACATAGGCTTTTTAAAAGGCACATTAAATCTTAATCTTATGAAAAGAGTTCTGATCTGAAAGTCCCTTATAGATCCCAAGATTCACAACTTAAGAACCACTATTCTAGAATATATATGGAAAATAAATTGTTGGATCACAAGTTATGTAAAATTTCAACTTTACTAGATGAAACCAAACTTTTCAAAAATGATAGCACAGATTTACATGCTCATAGGTAGTAGATAAAAACTCTGGTTTCAGCACTTCTTCACCAGTATTTATTGTATAGTCAGATTTCTTAATTTATGCCAATCATGGAGAATAGAATTTGCACTCCCCAAAAATTAGTTAAAATGACTATCTTTTGTACATGCTCATTCATCATTTGGATGTTTTGGATGTCTTCTTTCATAAAGTGTGTAACTACTGTGTGTGTGTGTGTGTTTGTGTGTGTGTGTATTTTACTGGGAACTAACCAAGATTGAACCAAGTGCTAAGTAAGCATTCATTCTACCACTGAGCTACAGCACTAGCTGTATTTTTTATTTTATTTTGAGACAGAATTTTATTGAGTTGCAAGACTGGTCTTTAATTTGCAATACTCCTGCCTCAGTCTCTGAAGAGCTGAGCTTACAGGCATGTGTCACACATCTTGCTTAAGTACTTTGTATATTTTTTATTGGGTTGTTTGTTAATTTGTAGTTTTTTATGTAGTCTTGAAGCAGGACTATGTTAGTTAATTATGTTGCACATATCTTTTCCTACACTGTCCTTTTTCTTTTATAGTCTTTTGATAACATTTAATTGTAATTTCAGTAAATTCTTAAATTGTAATTAATCATAAATATCAAGTTCTTTGTTTTGTTTAATTTTTTAAGCCCTTCTTTATCCTAAGATCATGGGAATTTAGTTCTATATTTTTCTTCTGAAACCTTTAGTAATTTGATTTCCACATTTAGGGATTGCTGGATCCTACGGTAAAAGTATGCTTAGTTTTATAAGTAACTGCCAAACTGTCTTTCAAAGTTACTGTTAACAATAAATTTTTAAGCCTGTGTATAGCTTGACAATGAATTCCATTTTACCTAGTACAAATTAGAAAGTAAAACAGAAAGTATGTTTTGTATTTTGCTTTATTTTCAAGACCAAGCATACAGTCAGAGTTTAATAACTGGTGATTATTAAACCAATTATCTAATAGCCTCTAAGAAGACATAAAGGCATAGTGAAATGGGTTAAAAAATCTATCAACTGAGATTTAATTTGAATAAATTGAGGAGACACACATGTTTAAAATGTAGGACTAATAAATATTCTCTTGTAAAACATGGGATCTACAGAATCTGAAGTGAGTTCCGTATTCACCATGATGTACTTCGCCTTTTTCTGCTTCCCTTGTTCATGCAGTTACCACACTAGAATTACATAATTACATAATTCACTTAGACAATAATGCACCATTCTGCTCATTGTTAAGGAGAATTTAGAGATCAAGGGCTACTAGATTTATTGAGAAGCATTAAAATATAGCATATTATTTGTCCAGCTGTATTCTATCTTTTGAGTTAATGTTAAGGACTAGTGCTCTGGTTCTATTTCTCCTAGAAAAAAAAAAACACTACCTTATACTCAGTAACTAAATCCCCTGTTTATTGCTCTTCCTCTTGAGATTCAAGAAGCAGGTCAGTACTATACTTCTTTTGGAAAAGTGATTTCATTTGGTCTTGGGGACTGTATCAAAGTCCTGGGTAGTAACCCCACTTCACTATATTCCACCTTCTGGGACATAACACTTAAAGCTATTCACAGGACTTCCATGATAATGACAATGTCCTGAGTGAATCTTGATCTAAAATCTGATGCCAAAATAAACTAGTAAAGTTCTCACAATGTAAATTGGATACAATGTGCTTAATTAATTCATTAATATAATTTGCTTTAAATAAATCCCCTATTGGTTATATAGCAGAAAATATTGAGAAGTAGACTAATTTCAGAAGAAAACCTATTATGTCTGTAGCATGGTATAACATAGAACTCTTTTATTCAAGTTATTTTATCAAGTTGTTATTCCATCCATGGTTTTGTGGGCATTTACTAAGAACCATTGATTCTTATGCATTGTGCACAAGTTAAAAACACAAGACCAAAACCAAAGGAATAGAGAAGACAGTGGCTTCAAAGTGTGGCTTAAGAGGGAAAAGATGACGCAATTAGATTTGTTTTGTCCAGTTTGATAAAAAATATGTATTTTTCTGTAGGAAATTGTGAGGTTTGAAACTGGTGGCTAGTGTATTTTTTTTTCATATGCAAAGCAAAATTCTTAAACAGTATTTTAAGTAACATAGGATCTTAAGGATTGCAACTATACCATTAGAGGATTCTTCATTTACCCTGATCTCATCATCTGCCCTAATTAGCAGTATTTGTCTCCTCTGAGTGCATGACCCTCCCCAACAGATTTGGTTCTGAAGTTTGGTTACCTGGCCTTACAATTTTGTTTTGTTTTGACACATGAGTGAGAGTGAGCTTGAAGAAATATTTTTGAAATAATTGATCAAGAGTTTGAAGAAAGGAATAGAGAAAAATGAGAGAGAGAGAGAGAGAGAGAGAGAGAGAGAGAGAGAGATGTTTCCAGGATAGAATCTGTTTTCATCATCACTGTATCCAAAATGCACTATATTCATCTCAGTAAATCTCTGGAATTTACTCTGTAAATCTCTGGAATTGGGTACTCAGTAAATCTTTAGATTAAAAAAAAAAACTCTACATTGAGAGATTTTGAGAAGTATCATATGTATATATCTTCCTTGATGGTGAACAATGTAATAAAATATACAATATCATATAATGAGTAATAAAAGGGGGAAAGAGGAGAGTTTGGATCAAAATAAATGGCATCATCAATCAAAGACAAAGGGGTAGCTGTCTATTAGAGAGATTTATTCATTAAATTAAGTTTCTATAACTCACTGAAAATCTGTCACATACATCAATCTATTGATACATACTTTACTCAAATAGTTTATATATAAATTAGATAAATTTACTTGAAAATGATATTTTCCTTTGAATCCATATTTAACACAAAAATTTCCTTAGCTATGGTAAGCATTTAATTATAAAAGAGTTAATTATCTATTTTTATTTTTTAAGATACATAAGCTCATTTGTGATTTATGTTTTATCTCATTTCATTATACATATAAACACTTAGCATTGTGAATGTAATATAATGCATTCTCTAACACAAAGTAATAGCTTACTCTTGAGTTTGGTATATAGTTCTTAATTGGTTTGGGAGAGTAGATTTTTAGGAATGAAAAGGTTATCTGTAGACTACTGAGAATAAATTTACTATTCATTTCATCTATAGATTCTTGTTAAAACACAAATGAAGATAGTCATATTGCTAATATATCAACAACATTGCATTTGTTAAGACAATAATGATACTTTTAACTGCCAAGCATTCTGTTAAAGAAACACTAGTACAGAGAACATGTACTTTTTCTGCTACAAAAGGAAAGATTAAATAGATATGGCCTGTTTTTATAGAGATCTAACACATATACAATTTCAAGATTATAGAACAGTTTCCTAATATAATTTTTCTTAAATAACTTTTGTAAATGACAAAAAAATATTGTCTAAATTGTGACAACTATCAGATCTGAAAGTTAGACCTTCCCATTGTGGCAGGAAAACACAAAAGAATAAAGAGATATTGTTTAGAATTAGTTTTCATTGGTAACCTGTCCTTATTCATAATGATCTTGGCTATAAATCACTTGTTATAATAAAGCAAACACAGAATTTTAGGGACATATTTAGAGCCTTCTATATTCACATCTGGCAAACATGTTTAGATTTAGTAGTTACTCAAGATAATTATTACTGTTTGCTCATGTGTTTTCTAAAACAGAGTTTGGAGTTCAATTCTACTTTTGTACTTTAAATATAATTTACTAAAACAAATGAACTCACAATACTGAACTTACATAAGAAGATATTTAAGGAGGGTGGTTCCCAGCAGAATCTGATACCTAAGCTCTTTCTGTATCTGTACAAAACAATGTTCACATGTAGTATAAGCACTTGTGAGTTGAAAGTTAGATTTCCAAAAGCCAATAAAATCGCTATAATATATTTACATTTCTTCTACCACTACTTTACAGTTTTTCTTCTATCTAAATATAAAAATGCTAAAGACCATAGGAAACAGGTTATTAGAAATATACTAAGATGTTAGGTGGTTTATACATGTGGGTGTATGTAACATTCATTGCAAAGACAGGGAAGGTTAGCTGTGAAAGGAATTGTTTGCCATTATAATCTTCCTTTGGTACTGTGGAGAAAATGTTGCTAATTGGGTTCAAGGCAGCTAAAATTCTTAGTCAATTAGGTTAATGGTGTCTGCCTACATATTCATCTGCTTTTTCAATAAAATAAAGGCAATGCCTTATCAAAGATCCTAAAGTTGACAGTAATAAAATTCTGCTTTAAGGAGTCTATTATTTCTGTAACACACACATTCATGTCTATACACACATTTTATTCTGAAATCTCAGACACTAAATGCAGACTGGTCTTATCTATTTTTTCATCATTAATGCATATCATGGTTAAGTCTTAATTATTGAAATAATTTAGTTGTTAGACTTTATTATAATAATTTTTCTACAGTTTGTCCTTATATTACTATTATTACTTTAGCTTCTGGGAGACATATCTATATATGTGAATGTTTATCTATGAAAATATGTATGTATATTGTATACATAATGTTATATATTATATATATATGTGTGTGTATATATATATACATATATATATATATAATAAAGATATATGTATATGTATGTGTGGAAAAAGAGAGAGAGAAAGCATGCACACATAATTTTGGTCTCTTATTGGTCCTAACCTAACCAAAATTTAATATTTATTAAAAGATAACAAGGCACTATTTTAATAACATGTACCGATTTTAGAACGTTTTAAAAATTCAAGTGAGAGACAGAACAAAATAATATTATCAGGAATGGTTTTAATAGTTTGGATTTAAAAAATAGCATGATATAGCTTTGAAGCTTAATTGACTGAGAGAGCAAAATATTTCAATCATGCTACATTAACTGAAAATGTATCCATACCACAGAAAAAGTAAATTTACTTTCTTCTCCCAAATGGTATAAGGCTTTAAAGGAGCCACAAAATTCATTATTCATTTTAAACTTTACAATAAAAACATTCACCATTTAGAGATGGGAGTGGTGGCTCCAAGCTAGTTAAGAGGCTGAGGCAGGAGGATCATCTGAATCTAGGAGTTCAAAGCAACTTGGACAACATTGCAACATAGCTAGACCATGTCTCAAAAAAAATACCAATTATTCTTTCATTAACAATTATTGACAGAATGTCTACTACCTCACATTAAAACACTATTTATCTCAGCTTCTATTACCTAATACTTCATGTGGCATGATGAAATATATTGAAATACATTCAAAAAAGATAAACAACCATCAGAACCAGACTAGATATGGCACAGATTTTATAATTAGTAGACAGGGAATTTAAAATAATTATGATTAATATCCTAAGAGCTCTAATGGAGAAGACAGATAACCTGTTAGAAAATACAGTAATATTATCAAAGAGGTGGAAACTCTGAAAAAGAATCAAAAGGAAGTGCTAGATTTTAGAAACACCATATCAGAAATAAAGAATGCTTTTGAGGAATTCTTTAGTAGACAAGACACACTAAGGAAAGAATCAGTGAGTTTCATGATAGAATTAATAGAAACTGAAGTTTTTCAAGATGATATAATAGAGAAGGTCACTTTCCTGGCTTATCCATGGATGAAATCAAGTAAGCAGATAGACAGCTTCTCAGCAAAGTGAGTGAACAAAAAAAAAAAAAAAAAAAAAAAAAAGGGGGGGGGGGGGGGGTTTNTAGACAGCTTCTCAGCAAAGTGAGTAAAAAAAAAAAAAAAAAAAAAAAAAAAAAAGGAGGGGGCGGGGGAGTTTACTGGAATTTAATAATGAACATTCAAAGCAGATCAGAGACTTAGGAGGTTGGATGTAATAAAGTAAGGAAGAAATCTGCAGCACTACAACTGCTACGGTGGCTGCAGACACCAGCCAGAGTGATCCCTCCTCAAGCACAGTGTAGGGATAAGGGAATTAAAGGAACCTCATTTTTAAGAGGCCTGAGACATGTCTGGGTACAGTTTTGAGTTCAAAGACACTATCCAACTAAACTGGAAGGCATGCTGCACAACATCCTTGTGCTACAAAGAAGTACCATTTCTACCTGCTGCATGCAGAGACAGAGAAAGGAACCATTGTGCAGCCATGGCACAGGGGCTGGCAGCTAGGGGAGCCGATTCTTGGCAAACCAGAGTTTGGCCCAAAATACAGGCTTGGCAAACACAAACTGCATGATATAGAGTGTGCCTAAATGACAGAAGAAAATCAAGCATGGAGAGAAGTTTACACAGGGGCCTACTGGTCCTGGAAACCCACCTGGCTCTCCCCTGCCAATAGGCTGCTTGCAGGACTGGTTGGGAGAGATGCACCTGGCTGGGAATTCAAAAGGGCAGGCAGAAGAGATTGAGTTTGAAGATTGAACCTGAGACCAGAAAATGTGGGGTCCACAGGTGACACAGTGGACTAACAATTGGCTCCTCCACCAGATGAATGGAACCCAGGGGATATACCCGGGGTGCAGTATTCCAGCAGATACTGGCAATTGCTAGGCTCTGGAGGTGTGCTGATTAAAAATCTACAAATCAATCAGCATTCAGACAAAAGCCTGGAGTCTACCTGAGACTAACCCCTGCCTCCAGGAGTTCTGCCTACTGGATTACCTCTCTCACTCTAGTAACCCCACCTGAGAGTGGAACAAACATCATACTCCAGACAAAGCAACCTAATACAGCTGAGAAGGGAAGCTGAGAATCTGTTGAACTCCAATGGAAACAATACATTAAATTATCGTGTTTTTTCTTTTCTATGTTTAATTGTGACCTTAAGAGTGAGTGTGTGTGTATATATATATATGTATATATATATATATATATA
>NW_025999990.1:3760335-3818519 GCF_001458135.2 Marmota marmota marmota | reverse complement strand
GAGGGGAGGGAAGGGGGGATAGTAGAGGATAGGAAAGGCAGCAGAATACAACAGACACTAGTATGGCAATATGTAAATCAATGGATGTGTAACTGATGTGATTCTGCAATCTGTATACGGGGTAAAAATGGGAGTTCATAACCCACTTGAATCAAAGTGTGAAATATGATATATCAAGAACTATGTAATGTTTTGAACAACCAACAATAAAAATTAAAAAATAAATAAATAAAATTTTTACTTTACATATATGTTTATCTCTCACTTATGTCTTTCCTTCTATTCTTTTTCTCTTTCTTCTGCTAATAGCCAATGTCTATTATTCTCTATTTCACTCTTCCTTTTTTACTTCTATCTTCTCTCCTCCTCCCTCAGAATCATCACCTCCTATATCACCTTTCTTCTCTCCCTGCCCACCATTCAAAATTGTAAACCTTTTGCAAATTTACTATTTTTATGCAATCAATAACTGATCATATCATTTCTGCATATTGTGACAATTAACATTGTATACATTATGACAGGGACTACTTTGTTTAATGCTATATATTGTTTGGATTGGTTTTTGTTATTATTTGTCTCTCTATAAATGGTGAGCTCCTGGAAACCTTCAGGAACACAATAAGTCTACAGGATAGAAACTCTACTGCTTTAGATCCATACTATAAGATGGTAGGCACTCAATAACATGAAAAAGCAAGAGAACAAATCAACCCAAACAAACCAAGATTCTTCAGTAAAGAAACCCATCAACACCACAGTGGAAAAAATGTCAGAGAAGCAGTTTATAATATACATAGTTAAACTGTACTGCTAGGTAAAGGATGATGTAAGGTGTGAAATCAGAGAGAAAATATAGGAAGTGAAAGATAACTTCCATAAAGATATAGAGATTCTGAAAAAAAATCAAGCAAAAATCCTTGAAGAGAATAAACCAAATTGAACATGCAATAGAAAGCATCACCATCCCCTTATTAGCCTCACTTAATCTCAATAGAAGCATGCTGTTTACCCACAGGGAACAAGTAGTTTTCAAAATTGAGCTCCTTCAAGGTCATTGGCCAGTGCCTGTGAGCATTGGTTGTCTTTGTGAACTCAATGGCATTATTTTCCCATATGCATTATGATATTAAGAAATTCAACCCTAACCTGTGTTAAAAGCACAGCCCAGGGTCCTAATTGAGGCTAAATCAATGCCTTTGCAGGGCCAAGGGGTCATAGGAGTCCCATACAATTTAACTGAAGCTCAGGTGCCGTGGGGATTTTTATTTTTAGGCCATGACCCTTCAGAACTCGTGAGGGCAGGGGCTGCTGATCCGGCTGTGGATTCAGGAAGCTCTAAAATGAATCTCTACCATTCCTTTAAAGGTCTTTCTGGTTCCTCCCAGTGATGTCATTGTCAAGGTCAATCTTGTAGTTGTTCAGATGTGCTCCTTTTTGGTGTCTTGTGAGACTTAGCCAGTGTTCCAGATGCCCAAGGTCAGGGCCTCTGGAGGGCCCAGCCCCTTCCTGGTACCAGGTGTGTACTCCCAGCCTGTGTGAAGGTAGTCCTTCCAAAAGCAGTGAAATAAGAAATTCTGCAAATGGTAACCTGGAAGATAAGTGTGTGTCCCTTGGGCCTGGATTTCCACTATGTTAGTGAGTGTAGGAAGATACTGTGTCTTTAATGGATAAAAATTCAATGTATGCTATGAATTTGTTGGTTTGAAACATTGAAAATTTTTCATTAGACAATGTTTACATACCTCACCTGAAGAACCTTTGAGAGTGTATATATGGAAATTTTAAAATATATTAAGTTGCTTTAAAACAACATAGGTATAAAAGTGGGAGTTATTTTAACTTTGAATAAGTATCAAGTCTCTTAAATATTGAAATTTTGTAGGCTTTTTGTGCTTCTGTGTTTTACTTTCCTATTATATCATGTAGGATATAATAGGAAATTATATTGTTATTGGTGACAGGGCCCACACTGAAATTCAGGCTTGGAAGGATTTCCTGTGTTGTTTCAGATTTTCTTGTTTGGTTTTGAGGGAAGGGGTATGGAGCTAAAGCATGTGTGGGAGGGATTTCTCTAACATTGACACCTATTCCATCAGCTTTTTAAGGTGCTTATTTTACTGCAGCGTATTAAACTTCTTTGATATTAAAAAAAAAAAAAAAGAAAGCATCACCAACACACTAGACCATTTGGAAGATACAGTTTCAGGCAATGAAGACAAAATATGCAATCTTGAAAATAAAGTTGACCATGGAGAAAAGATGTGAAGAAACCATGAACAGAACTTCCAGTATGAGATAACCCAAAAAGATCAAACTTAAGATTTATTGGGATAGATGAAAGCTTGGAGATACAAACAAAAAGACTGTATAAACTTTTCAATAAAATAATATCAGAAAATTCCCCAAACTTAAAGAATGAAATGAAAAATCAAATTCTGGAGGGATACAGGACCTCAAATATACAAAATTATACCCACAGTGAGGTACAGTATTATGAAAATGTGTACTACACAAAATACAAATAGAATTTTAAAGTCTGTCAGAAAAAAGACAGGTCACATTTAGAGGTACACCAATCTGGATATCACCTGATTTCTCAACCCAAACCCTCAAAGCTAAGAAGTCTTAAAATAATATATATCAAGCTCTGCAGGAAAATTGATGCCAGCCAAGAATTCTATATCTATCAAAAGTAAGCTTCAGAATTGACTAAATAAAAATGTTCCACAATAACAGAAGTTAAAAGAATTCAGAACTAGAAAGCCTGCCCTATGAAACACACTCATGAAAAAAAAAATAATAAATAAAAGTGAAAACCAGCAAAGGGTGAACTACATTAAAGGAATAGTCAATCAAAGAAGAAACTAATTCAAATAAAAAGCATAAATAAATCAAAATGACAGGAATAAAAATCATTTCTCAATAATAACATTGAATGGAAATAGCCTAAACTCATCAATCAAAAGACATAGACTGGCAGATTGGATTAAAAACAACAGCCAACAATATGCAGTCTCTAAGAGACTCACCTCATAGGCAAAGACATCCACAGACTAAAGGTAAAAGGATGGGAAAAAACATGTTTACATGGTCTTGTAAACAAGCAGGGGTTTCGATCTTCATATCAGATAAAGTGGACTTCAAGCCAAAGATAATCAGAAGGGATAAAGAAAAACATTTCATACTGATTAAGGGAGTTATACATCAATAAGATATAGCAATGGCAAATATTTATGCTCCAAACAATGGAGCATCTATGAACATCAAAGAAACCCTTCTCAATTTCAAGAAGCAAATAGACCACAATACAAATAATACTGGGTAAGTTTAACACAACTCTCTCACCACTGATAGATCCTCCAAACAAAAACTAAATAAAGTAGCTACAGAATTTAAAAATACAATAAATAATTTAGACTTAACAGACTTATACAGAATACTTCATTCATCAATGAATGAATATAATATCTTATGCCACAAAGCACCTCTTAGCAAATAATAATAATAATAATAATAATACTTTGTATCCTATCAGATCATAATGAAAGGAAATTAGAAATCAATGACAAAATAAAAAACAGAAGCTACTCTAAAACCTAGAGACTAAATAATATGCTATTGAATGACACATGGATAGCAGGAGAAATCAGGCATGAAATTAAAGAATACTTAGAGATAAATGAGAATATTGATAAAACACATCAAAATCTCTGGGACACTATCAAGGCAGGACTAAGAGGAAAGTTCACTGCATTGAGCTCATTCATAAAAGGATATAAAAATCACCAAATAAATAATGTAACATTACATTTCATCGCCCTAGAAAAAAAAACATTAAACCAACACCAAAAGCAGTAGAATAGAGAACATAATTTAACTCAGAATGGAATTGAAGAAAAAAATCCAAAAATGGATGAAATATAAAGTTGGTTCTTTCAAAAAATCCATAAAATTGATAAATCCTTAGCCAAGCTAATAAAAAGAAAGAGAGAGAAAACTCAAATTACTAAAACCCACGATGAAAAGGGAAATATCACAATGGACACTACTGAAATATAGACAATGCTCAGAAACCATTTTGAAAATTTATACTCTAATAAAATAAAAAACCTGAGGACATCAACAAATTTCTGGAGACATGCCCTACACAAATTGAATGAAATTAGAAATAGAAAGGACAGAGAAAATTTAAACAGATCAATTTTAAGCAATGAAATTGAAGACACCATCAAAAGCTTACCAACAAAGAAAATCACAGGACTAGATGGATTCTCAGCTGAATTTTATCAGACCCTCAAAGAAGAACTAACAACAATCCCACTCAAATTAGTCTGTGAAATAGAAAAGGATTGTACCGTTCCAAAGTCATTCTATGTATCACGCTCATACCAAAACCAGACAAAGACACATCAAGGAAACCGATCAAAATTTCAGATCGGTATCCCTGATGAACATAGATACAAAAATTCTTAATTCTGGCAAATCACATATAAAAAAACATTAAGCAGATAGTTCACCATGGTCAAGTGGGGTTCATCCCAGGGATACAAAGTTGTTTCAACACATGGAAATCAATAAATGTAATTCATCACATCAACAGACTTAAAGACAAGAATCACATGATTATCTGAATAGATGCAGAAAAGGCATTTGACAAAACATAGAATCCATTCATGTTCAAAACTCTAGAAAAACTAGAGATAGTAGCAACATACTTCAATATTGTAAAAGCTATATACGTTAATACCAAGGCCCGCATCATTCTAAATTGAGAAAAGTTGAAAACATTCCCTCTAAAAACTGGAGCAAGACAGGAATGCCCTCTTTCACCATTTTTATTCAACATAGTCCTTGAAACTCTAGCCAGAGCAATTAGACAGAATTAAGAAATATCAATGGGAAAAGAAGAACTAAAACTATAACTATTTGATGATGACATGATTCTTTATTTAGAAGACCCGCCCCACCAAAAAAAAAAAACAAAAACTCCAGCAGAAAACTTCTAGAACTCATAAATAAATTCAGCACAGTAGCAGGGTATAAAATTAATACCCATAAATCAATTTCATTCATCAATGATCAATCAACTGAAAGAGAAATTAGGAAAACTATACCTCAAAGAAAATAAAATATTTGGGAATCAATCTAACAAAAGAGGTAAAAGACATCTACAATGAAAACTACAGAACACTAAGGAAAGAAATTTAAAAAGACCTTAGAAGATGGAAAGAGCTCCCATGTCCTTGGATAGGCAGAATCAATATTGTCAAAATGGCTATACTACCAAAAGCACTATATAGATTTAATGCAATTCCTATAAGCTTCTTCATAGAAATAGAAAAAAGCAGTCATGAAATTCATTTGGAAAAATAAAAGGACCAGAATAGCCAAAGTAATCCTCAGCAGGAAAAGTAAAGCAGGAGGCACCACAATACCAGACCTTGAATTATACTACAGAGCTTCGATAACAAAAATGGCATGGTATTAGCACCAAGAAAGACATGAAGACCTATGGTACAGAATAGAAGACATGGAGACAAACCCACATAAATATGGTTATCTCATACAGGACAATGGTGTCATAAACATACATTGGAGAAAAGATTGCCTCTTCCACAATGGTGCTGGTAAAACTGGCAATCCATATGTCATAAAATGAAATTAGACCCCTATCTCTCACTCTGCACAAAACTTAACTCTAAGTGGACCAAGGACTGTTTTAGTCAGCTTTTTTGCTGCTGCGATGAAAGGAACCAAAACCACTGTAGAGGAGGAAAGGTTTATTTAGGGGCTCAGAGTTTCAGATGTCTCAATCTGTAGGCAGCAGGCTCCATTCTTTGGGGCTCAAAATGAGGGAGGACATCATGGCAGAAAGTGTGGCTGAAGGAACCAGCTTACATGATGATCAGAAAGCGGAGAGAGAGAGAGAGAGAGAGAGACTCCACTCTCCAGATAGAAAATATATACCCATAGCCACGTCCCCAATAAACCACTTCCTCTAGCCACACCCTCCCTGCCTCTAGTCACCACCAAGTTAATCCCATCAGGAATTAATGCAATGATTAGGTTAAGGGTATGACCCAATCATTTCTCCTCCAAACCTTCTTATATTATCTCACATGTGAGCTTTTGGGAGACACATCACATCCAAACCATAACAAGGACCTAGGCATTAAACTAGAGACTTCGTGCCTGCTAGAAGATAAAGTAGGCCCAAATCTCTTGGCTTAGGAACCAAATTCCTCAATAAGACTCCTAAAGTACAACAAGTAAAATAAAAAAAAAATCAATATATGCGATTGTATCAAACTAAAAAGCTTCTTCAGAGCAAAGGAAACAACCAAGAACATGAAGAAAGAGCCTACAGAATGGGAGAAAATTTTTGCCATCTGCACCTCAGGTAGAGCATTAATCTCCAGGATATATAAAGAATTCAAGAAACTCAATACGAAAAAGAAAAATAATAATAACCCGATCAATAAATGGGCTAAGGAACCAAACATATACTTTACAGAAGAAATATGATCCATCAACAAATACATGAAAAAATGTTCAACATTTCTAGCAATTAGAGAAAGGCAAATTAAAACTACATTGAGATTTCATCTCACTTTAGTCAGAATAGCAACTATCAAGAATACAAGCAACAATAAATGTTGGTGAGGATTCGAGGAAAAAGGTACACTCATACATGCTGGTGGGACTGCAAATTGGTGCAACCATTATGGAAAGCAGTATGAAGATTCCTCAGAAAACTTGGAATGGAACCACCATTTGACCCAGTTATCCCACTCCTAGGTTTATATCCAAAGGCCTTAAAATCAGCATACTATATTAATGCAGTCATATCAATGTTTAGACAGCTCAACTCACAATAGCCAAACTATGGAAACAACCTAGGTGCCCTTTAACAGATAAATAAAGAAAATGTGGTACATATACACAACAGAATATTGCTCAGCCTTAAAGAAGAGTGAAGTTATGTCATTTGCTGATAAATGGATGGAACTGAAGGCTTTCATGCTAAGTGAAATAAGCCAGTCCCCTCAAACCAAAGACTAAATGTTCTCTCTGATATGTGAATGCTGACTCACAAAAGGCAGGGGGAGGGAGGAATGGAGGTTCACAGGATTAGACAACTGGGAATGGGAGGAAGTGAAGGGGAATGGGAATGGAAAAGACTGTAGAATTAATCAGACATAACTTTCCTATGTTCATATATGAATATACAACCAGTATAATTCCACATCATGTACAACCACAAAAATGAGAATTATACTCCATGCATATATGATATATAAAAATATATTCAAAATATATAATTACATATATTTTGAATATATTTAACTAAAAAGAACAAATAATTTCAAAAAACAACATGTGATATGATATAGAATGCTATTTAGAAAACATATGAACTTCTTATACATACAACAACATGGATGAATATCAAAAACATTAAGCTGAAGAAAAGAAGCTAGACATTAAAGTACCCACGTATAAATCCACTTAAGTGAAACTTCAGAGCTGGGCACTGTGACATACATTTGTAGTCCCAGCTACTCAGAAGGCTGAGACAGGAGAATTGCCAGTTTGAGGCCTGTAACTTAGCAACATCCTATCTCAAAAAAATAAAAAAGGACCAGGGATGTAGCTCAGTGGTAGTGCATCTCTGGGTTCAATACAGAGTCTGCAGAAAAGAAAAGGAAAGAAACTACAGAGAAGACAAAACTAGTCTATAGTGACAAGAAGTAGATCCATGGTTGTTTGGGACAGGGGGAGGGAAGGTGGGTAGAGATTATCAAACAGTAAAGGGGAAGAGGGGACTTTTTTTATGTAATAGAAATGTTGATATCTTGATTGTGATTTTAGTCACATTGTTATTTACCTTTGTGAATACTCATCAACCTGTACACAAAATGGGTGCATTTTTATTGCACGTAAATTACATTTCCATAATGTTTTAAAATGTACTCACAGAATACAAACTCTTCTAAAAAACAGAATACTTCCTAACTCATAAGACTAACATTATTTTAATACTAAAACCATAGAATGACATAAAAGTCCCACAGAACGTTTTGTACGTTATTATCAGCCTTCTATTATGAAAACACACTGATTAAACATTTAAAGACACATCAGTACTTACAGTAGGAAAAGGGAAGTTTGGATGACAGATAACTGTAGCAAGAGAATCCTAATACATGTAATCTAATTTTTTATTTTCCTGAACCCTTGCCATATTTATCTCTTTTTTAAAAAATGCATCTGCTAACCAATTTTCTATCAAAATACATCCTTATTGTTAAGACAAAAATACTAATATTTGTTTTCAAAAGCATGATCCCTACAGCTTTCAATACTTTTAATATTTTTCAAAATTCTGTCAAAATCAGGGTTAAAGTTCACTCAATCACAATACATAAGTTAAATCACATCTTAAAAATTTATGACCTTATCATGTACATCCATAAGACCAGGAATCCTAAGTAGAATAAGATATATTCCATGTTTGTATAAATATGTCAAAATAGATTTTACTGTCATATATAACTAAAAAGAAGAAAAAAAATTATGATCTTAGGGCCTATTCACTTTTTGTGTGGAAAAAAAAAATCAGACATATACCATAGTAGAGAGATTACTGTTACAAACTGCCATACATCATTATCAAGATTATAAAATTCAAGATGTTTCTATTCTTGCTTTTTCTTTTTTTCTTTCTTTTAAAAGCAAATCTTAGACATCCTGTCTCTTCAGTGATATACACCTCAATATGTATCCCTTTAAAAATGAATATTTAAGACTTCTTTTTAATATTGTTTTTGTAGAGCTGGATACATTAGGTTGCTTTCTTGATATGCTAGATGTCTGGTTGAATTCTTGGCACCCTTCTTTGACATTGTAATTTTTCAACTTCTAAAACCCACAGCAACTATATAATTAATTTTAAAAATCTTTTAAAGAACATTCTTTCCTATAGGGTTTCATTAAGTGCCTTTGGCTTATAGCCTACCTTAAAGCTCGACATGTCATTTAAATATAGCATAAGCCTCAATTTTTCACTTGACAAGGAAACTCATTTCTGGGTTTCACAAAATGATAGAAGGAAATAAAACTGGTTACAAAGGCCTAGCCAAAGAAAAAATTATCCAGAACTATTTAAAATGGATATTATATACCTACACAAGTACATATCGAGTACAAAAACATTTATATAATTTCTTAAAAGTTAGAAAATATTCAAGCAAGTGAATCAGTAAGAGCTTTTCTCAGTAATTCATGATCAAACATTCTTTCACTGTAACAAATCTACAGATATCATATCACTATCCACTCTACTAACTGACAAAAAAAAAATCACAAAAAAAATCAGTATACTGGATCTGGAAAATAAATATGTTTCCTATGGCTACTGCTTTGTTTTAGGAAAAAACAAAAGAGTATGCCATCATTAATGATTCATTACATCATTAAAATGCAGCTATCACTGTGTATCAGTTGTGCCAGAGTTGAGCTGTTGAGTTTCTGAAAGCTAAACACTAAGATCTTAAAAGCAAATAAAGGGACCTTCTTCCATCCAACAGATTTTTCACTGACTGGTCAAACAGTAATTTGACATACTAGAAAAGATAAGATATTAAATATATCTTACCTCCCTGTCTATGGAAAAAGGCATAAGAAGATAGCAACAGAGTAATCAATTGGAAATGAGGAGAAGAAAAAAGTGTTTTGTTTTTTTTTTCCCCTCTGTCAAATAACATTTTTGAATGGAAGGATTCTTCAGGCTCTCAGTCTAAAGGATTTTGTGAGCTTTCCTTGCCTGTTTTTAGTACTCTCACTTTTAAATAAGAATTAACTGTGAAAGAAAGTTACTCCAAGGCACATAAAACTTGGGTTGCATAGTTTACTTCACAACTCTTCTACATGAGGTCTAAACCATCCACCTTAGAAACAGCCCAAAGGATTTATTCACAGGCCAAAAAACAAAACCTCAAAACAAAACCAGGAAGCCTGAGAGATAGCCCAGTTTGAATCTTACTAAATGATACAAAGACACATAAATCCTCAGCTGACCTATTTAAGTATAAAAAGAATAACAACTAAGATGTATGTACAGATACCAACTAACTTGTGACTCCATAAGGTAACAGTGCTTTCACACATGCATTATTCATTCATTATGTGTCCGAACCTGTAGATATAATTGAATCTAACAGAAACCATTAAATCAAGTATGGTTGTTTAAGAGTATGACAGTCATTAGGGAGCCAGATATCTTAGTGAGTTAAAGAGAACTTAACCAATACCATTTAATAAAAAATTTTAAATAATACAGCTAATTTACCCACTTTTACTGTGTACTTAAAAAATAAAAAGCCAAACTATAAATTTATCCTAAGAATAACCTCTGAGGCAATTTTATAGTGAATATTTTTATTTGTTCTTTTTTTCCCATCAACTTCACCACCCCCCAAAAAATACATAAAACCTAAATCTTACAAATGTTAGAAGTTGTTGCAAATAGCTGCTGTTTTAGCTAAAAACAATCACTATCCTTTAAAGTTCTTTCCTATTTTCTTTTTTTTAAAGCAGATATAATTAATTTTTTAATATTTATTTTTTAGTTGTAGTTGGACACAATATCTATTTTATTTTTATGTGGTGCTGAGGATCCAACCCAGGACCTCGCACGTGCTAGGTGAGCACTCTGCCACTGACCCACAATCCCAACCCCCTATTTTCTTGTTAACAGATATGACTGTCTATTTTGCTAAATGTTAACAGTCTCTATAGTAGAAAAGAAATTTCCTGAAAAAAAAAATAGTAATCTGTGAATGAACTGGAGGTGCTTTTGGGCTTTGTTTTGTTTTTTATTTTCTTGGTACCAGGAAATTGAACCAGTAAATTCAGGAATACTTAATCACTGAGTCACATCCCCAGCCCCTTTTTATATTTTATTTAGAGACAGAATCTCGCTAAGTTGCTGAGGCTAGCTTTGAACTCCCAAGCCTCCTGCTTCAGCCTCAGCCTCCCAAGCCACTGGGACTATAGGTATGTGCCAACACACCCAGCTTAAAGGTGCTTTTGTTTAATTTTTACCTGTATAAGAAACACATTAAAGATCAACTAATTAAGGACAAGTCATCTTTCAGTCTTAGGAACACAATGTTTGAAGTAAGGGAAGATGCTGCCAGATATCTTTCCCTTCATATGAATAGGTTTTTATATTTACTATTGCCATTTGTCTGGAACAAAGAAAAGGTTTTACTGCCATTTGTTGGTTGGAGAAAGTCACAGGATGGATTTTTCATTGGCACAGATTGATGTAAAATAAATATTAAAAATTGCAGATCCTCTTAAAAAGAAGTGAGGATGATTATCTCACTACATTTGTAACAGTTCTTTTTCAGTTCTTTTTATATTTCTTGCAATGACATACAAGTGACGCTGAAAATACAGGTTACACAGCAGTCACTGTACACACTTTATACCTAGAAAAAGTGTACTCACAGAGTAGGAACAGTGGAAACTAAAAGTACATTTTATGGTAGTGGTGCCAAAGATTTAAAAACATGTATATATTGTCACTTGAGGGAAAGAACAATCACTTAAATAATTGGGCTTTATGAAGATCTAGGTGTTGGAGAGACAGCTAAAGTATTTAAAAAGTATATAATGGGGATGTGGCTCAAGAAGTAACACGCTGGGGATGTGGCTCAAGAGGTAACACGCTCGCCTGGCATGCACGGGGTGCTGGGTTCGATCCTCAGGACCACATAAATTAAATAAAGTTGTTGTGTCCACTGAAAACTGAAAAATAAATCTTAAAAAAATTCTCTCTCTCTTTTCTCTCTCTCTTAAAAAAAAAGTATATGACAATATTTAAGCATTTATCACTAAGATAGCACTGAATTACTAAGTTATTTAACTAGTTTCCAAGTCTTAAGATGATTTATCCCAATACCCAAAATGATAATATTCTCTATTGAAATCAGGCAAAAAGGCTGTAAAATGTAGTTGAGCACAGGCTTTCCACACAGTAGTTACAAGTTGCTTAAGAGTAGAGTGCTAAAATTTATTTTGATTTTCTTAAACTCACTCACTTGTGACCAATCTCATGTGCAATGGTAAAAGCTGAACCTAGGCCAATGTCTTCATTAATGCTGCAGCTCCTTTCAGGCTCACACATTCCAGCCACAGAGGCTAAGCCTGAATAAACAGAAAGAGACACAAAGGGTCAAGCCAAGGTGTTTCAGTCTTAAAAAAGCCCATACTTATAAATGCCTGGATTCTTTTTAATAACCTCCATGCACAGAAGGAGCAGTTGGCAAAAGGTTAACTTTCTAGTCATTTGCAAAATCACTGGGGGGAATTTCACTTTGCCGGCTAGACATTAATATTTTTTGAACTGCAGTCAGTGCTGGAAAATGTCTAGACGAGGGGTTAGATTTATAAATTTTACTTCTGGTAACTTGGGACCACCTAGTAACTTGAGCCAGAAGAGGGAATTCAAGAAAGCATTTCTATTTTAACATTCTTCAGGCTGTAGAAAGCAAAATATATCCACATTATTTTTCTAAAGAGATCTGTTTAAGTTTAGTGGGTTCATAAAAATATACAAGCAACTTTTTAGTTACAAAAAAGGGAGGGGGGAATTCGTATTTTTTAATGACATTTTTATAAAAACAAAATGAATGATTCAAAGGAGAAAAAATAATTGAAAGACGGGAAGTTTTTTGCATATTTTTAATCTTCTGAAATTAGTCCTGATAGTGATACAACAATTTCTTTTAGTACTTTTAATGGGAGGAAAGTCATTCATACATTCAAGGTAGTTTTCCTCTCCCCGACCTGCTTCAATGCATTAGAGTTTTACTAATAAAGCAAAAACTGTGGTGTTAACTTGCTGATTCTAGTGAAATGTTATGTTACTCAAGGTATTCTCCCTTTGGGAATTTCAGTATGTAAAAGCTTTAATATTTACTTTCAAATGAATATCATGCTCTGTGAATAAGTATAGAACTTTAAAACAGTTCCAAGAAAACAGAATTTTTATGCAAAAGATGTAATTCATTATTAGGAAATATATGCCAAATCATACTTAATATACTATCACAGAGATGAAAAGTTATTTAATAGACGTTTAAGGAAAAGAAGAAAAAAATTTTGTATATTATTGTCACTCAAATATTAAGAATTACCTCCCACCAAAAGTTAATTAAATTCAATGAGTATCATTATTAATGTTCTGTATTAGTACAATTTCCCCATTGCACTAATTACAAACAATGAATGCTATTCAGTTGATATTTTTTACTGACAAGAAAGTTCTGAAAATTGTGTTTCTCTGTATTTTCTAATATAAACATCAAAATAACAATTACAGTGGAACAGAATTGAGGACAGTGTTGGATGTACTAATAGTTTGCCTTCCCTGTTTTATATGGGCTTGGCAAGAGTTAGGGAATGGTTGATTTCTGCCTCAGAGTTGTTATAAAACAGATGACACTCTTGTGCTGCCCTTCCATTCCCTTGAGGTCTTGGGCCTGAAAAAGAGGATTTTTTTTTTTTAAAAAAAGGAAGGATTGGGCAAAATGAATCAATTTTCTTGGCTAATCAAAAATATTTAGTAAATGTCACTCCAAATCTCCACTGAAAGACACATATATAGGCGCACACACATGCACACAGAGGAAGAATTTAAAAAATTTGTAACACATTATCTGGCTTTAAGCTATCAGTTTCAATTTGACCTGTCTTAGGGAAGACAAAGTCATGATGAGCAATATTCCTGTTCTGAGGCAAAAAAATAATAATAATAAATAAATAAGAATTGTTAAAAACAATTATTGCTAAATGAACAGTTCTTATGTTTTCCTATATTATTCCACAGGCTATCTTTTTTTGGCTTAGTTGTTGTTTCTGCTGGATTGTTTTTTTTTGGTGCAGGTCATGCAGCTCTATTTTCAAATTAAGAATTCTCTATGACTCTCCAGGGTATATTTATAAGCACAGATTTACTTCTGATATCTTATATAAAATAGTTAACTTTGGTAAAAGAACAACTTAAGAAAAAATATATTTGGAAAATAACTATTACTTGTTGAAACATAAAGGTAAGTCCTAATTAAAATGAGAACATTTTAAACACTAATATATTTTCACAAGCTCCCACCATTTTCTGGCTTCCTATAAAATTGAAGCTGTCAAAGTTCTTATGTGTGATTGTGTTAATAGGGGTTTGATTATTATTTGGGTCATTTAGATTTCCTTAGTTTGATGGCCACAGTTTACACCCTTAAACCTTACTTAGCCATATTAGAATTGATCATCAAAGTTATTAAGCAAGAAAATATGCAAAAATCAGTATGAAAATCAACACGAAAGTTACTACAAAAGTAATGATAATTTAAAGTAAATTAAATTATTAAAAAGTAATAACTTGTTTGAATCTATACTGATAATATATTTTCCACAGATGAAGGTCAAAACACACACACACACACACACACACACACACACACACACATATATATATATGCTGTTCATTCAGTTTTCACTATGAGAGATAGCACAAAAAATAATATATAATGGTCTATAATTTGAAAATAATTTATATTGAGTTTGAAAATCATTGTCATATACCGATTAATATATTGATTCTAAAGAAAAATAATCTATTGCATTTTGAACACATTATTAAAAAATCTAAAAAGAGAATAGAAAAATGCCTCAAGTTTTGGGCAATAATGACAATAAAAATACTACATAGTAGTATTACTATTGTCACATGAAGAATGTATCTCAATGTAAATACCTTTAAAAAGCAGGCAGAATAAAATGTGTGTGTGTGTGTGTATTATATTGAGATGTATGAACACATATACACACATTTCATTCATATACTAAATATATGTAATATGTATGCAAAATCAGTATAAAAACCAACATGAAAGTTACTAAAAAATATCACATATATACATAAGTGTGCGCGCGTGCACACACACACACACACACACACAGGCAGGTAGTTAAGTGAAACCATATAGACAATTTCTACATTAAATAAGACCTGTTCACTTTTATAGTACTTCTTTACTAAATACCTTCATGTTTTCTTCCCAAAGTGATTTTAACAATATTCTTATAATAAAAGGTTAAGAATATTGTTAAAATCTGTTAAGAAATTGCTAATAAAATTGAGAATCATAGAGCTTAAATAAACTGTAAAAGGTAACGCATTAAAAATGTAAAAGCCAGTTAGTTTCCAGTTCAGGGTTCCCTTCAATGGTCTTGTTAACCTAAAACACTACAAAAAAAATATTTCTGATGTGAACTTTCTCAGCAAAAAGATCTCTTCTTGTGATATGTATTTTGACTAGCAAGCTTTTAATCATTTAAATCATTAGCACTGGCTAATTGGGATTTCTTCTTTAGCCATAAATCTTGAAGAAGTAGGGTAGGAGATGCCTGGAAAGGTAGGTAAAATCATCAAGAGAAATTCCAACCTTTGAGAAGATGTTTTAATGAACTGCCCAGGAAGTTGGATAGCACTCTTTCTCCTACATTGACTTTAATTATATCTTCCCAAAATAACTAGGTTGTGCAAAACAATCAATTTCATAAATTATTCCTTTACAGATAAGAAAACTGAGGCTTGTCATACAGAAACCAGAGTATTAACCTTTAGCTGCTTAACTTATGAATGAGTCTATAAAAAGTCTCTGACATTAAAAAAGTCATCGTACAATAAAAGCTCCTACTCCATAAAATAACGTTAGTTGCTTAGTTATTTAATACAATGTGAAGCTACTCTCCCACCATTTTTTTTTTGCAATTAACCTATATGAAATTATGTTCTGCAATAAAATGTTATTTTTAAAAATCTAGAGTACTGGGGTTGGGGCAGTAGCTCAGCGGTGTGAAGCACCGGGTTCAATCCTCAGCACCACATAAAAATAAATAAATAAATATTGTGTCCATCTATAACTAAAAAAAATTTTAAAAATTCTAGCGTACTAAAAAATACTTTAAAAAAGAAGAAAATCTAGAGTATTAAAAAATGCTTTTTAAATAGCAAATGATATTTAAGGAACACAAAAAGATAATCCTATATTCTCTCTTTGCCTCTGGCTATACTGTTTTACAAAATTGTCTTTTTATTTTTTTGTCAGAGTACTAAAATTTTCCAATAATATTTTAATTTATGGGACTATACTCTTTCCATAAAATGGTACCAAAAGAAGTATTGTTCTTGAGCCCTTCCCTTTAAGTATCTCAGATTTTTATCCCTTTCCTTTAATAGACTCGAATTTCAAGATGCTGAATGCTCTCAAACCTCTTGGCATTTTAAGAAAATACATTACAGAGACAGATTATATGAAAATGAGTGCTAACTTTGATTTGTAATTATTAGTTAATGATTTTGAATCATCTTGTAAATTGTTTTTAAATCATCATTCTATTTATCAGAGGGGGGAAAAAGCTAATGAAATTTATATAATCTTTATTATGAGAGTAAATATTTGTTTCCTACTAAATGAAAAGGTCCTTGGCCACAAAGGTCAAGTTTAACAATTTTTAGGAATAATTTCAGATGTACCAGGAAAGAAAATGACCAAGTTAATAATAAAGAGTATTCATTGGTCCAGAAAGATAATCTGAACTATTCTGTCTTTATATATATATATATATATATATATATAAAACACTTACCCAGTGTTCCACAGGGCTTATTTTTATAAGTGCAGATATCATATCTATGGAGGAGAAAAAAAGAGGTGAAATTTGTAATCTGATCGAATTTGTAAAATATTTTTGTGTATTCATCACATTTCTTTCTTGGCGCTCTGGTTGTCAGACCACAATCAATGCAATTATGAGCAGCCAGCTGGAGTGTTAGCATTGTCAGCACTCTGGGGGACACAGCAGGCTGCACAGCACTCCCAGCCTCTGGCTGCACGCCAATAGGACACCTGCCAGTAGGAAAGAAGGTTAAACTGGATTTTTGTAATTGAAAGTTCCATAAAATTATCTACCATACTGTTTTGAAGCTATTATGGCTTTTCTGTAGACTGCTACTGCTTCTACAAAAAAAAGTAAATGGGTGGCTTTTTATTCCCAAGCTCTTTTGAAACTGCTGAATTTTTTCTTATTATATCCAGAGACTGTATTTGATGTTACTGAGCCATAAGCACTCTTTGGAGTTCCTTCAACTCAAACACAGATTCTTGTTTTTTAAAAAAGACAATGTAATACAGCAAAGGAAATTAAATTGATACTACATATTTCCCCTAGTTGTATACCAGCAATTAAGCATGCTTAAAATACAAATATTTTAAAGTGATTTTACAAACAGATTAATGAAATGCTCAATAGAAAGCCTTCCTAATGTGGTCAGACTTACTCTAATGCTGCATTATAACTCAATACTAAAAAAAAAAAAAATGAGTCCATAAAGTAATATTGCATATTTTAAAATATATTACATTTAGAATGCTAAATCAATGTTGTTGTACATTTTAAGTGTTTTCATAATCATATCCTAATAAATTAATCTTTAAAGCCAAAAGTATTTAGAGTTCCTAATTTAAAAGACTGATAACTTTTATTTCCTATGTTTTATGCTAGAAGAGAAAATTTTTCCAGGTAAAAAATTTTCAGAAACTAGAGGGAAATCCAAATTGTAAAAGTTCTCTTTTATTGTATATAAAGAATGGCTAATCAATATTAATTGGGCAGGAACTAGTAGTGAATTATACTCTTATTCATCAATCAACAGGCCAAAAAGTACTTTGGAGAAACAAATATAACATCCAGACATATCAGTAGTATTACTGAACCCACTGAAATCCCTGGAAATCCCCTCTGCCTATATTTAGAATTTCAAACTCTTCGTCCTGTTCATTTTACATTTGAAGAAAGAGTTTTTCTTTTCCTCTTGAAGAACCTTTCTTTTGAACATTCACATATTCATCCCTTGACTTCTCTTACAATTGGTAAGCCATAGGATCACAGAGTTAGGAACAATCATGAATGTAAGATAGAGAGAGGGCATCAGTATACTCTCAAGAGTATCTTCTGGGTGTCACAATTTATCTTGTGATTATAGTGTGTTATGCCTGTTGCATTATATAGACACATTGTATAGGCACAACTCATTCCAGAAATCTTCAAAACAAAATGTGAACAAACACTTTTCATGTGTAATGCGGATATAAATGTTTAAGTAGAATCTATTTCCAAATCTTCAAATTCCACATGTGCCTTTTCTAAAATTGATCTGAGAATGCACTTGCAATCCACCAGTTTTCAAGTTGTCTTTCTCCTTTCATAATTACACTGTTTCTACTTTTAAAAAGAAAAAGAAAAAGTAGACATCTCATGCATCCTAAATCTTGTTATGGTACATTATCCCAAGTTAGAAGTCTCCAGAATATAAAGCAAAGGGATAACTCAAGGAAGCACTGACCCTGGGAAATAATAGCTTAGGAGCAAGGCAAGGAAAAATTGAAGGGAAAGATGGTTATTTCATCCTGGCAAGACTCTGCCTTTCTGCCAGTCCCCCTATTTATAAATTAATCTATATATCTATATTACAATTATAATTCAGAAATGGAATGGTTATCATGGAGTATATTCACATGTGCATTTAATCTAAAAAATGAAGTCAGATTTGTTATTGACAGACAATAAGTCTGACAAAGCAAGTAGTTTGGTATTGAGAACTGAGTCAGACAATCAGAGTATATAGTGAACATTTTTCATGATCGGGTGAGCTAAATATGCAGATCCAAAGATTTGACACAATTCACTTAAAGCATATAACAATATGTAATATATTTACTATAGTCTCAGCAGCTACTTTAAAGTATGGTTAAAAGCATTTTAGATAACAAATTTAAAATGTGCAAAGTGATACATCATTTAAAATATTCATTTAGAAGGTCAACAAAACAAAAAATATTAGAGACAACTAAGAACAATTTATATTCCCAGAGCAGAGCAGTCCTTTCTCATGTTATTTTAATTCTATCTTTTATGCTGAATGTTATTATTCTTATTTTATATTGAATATTATGATGAGTATTATTTCATTTTGTAATACTGCCCTAAAATACTGCTATAAAGGCTAAAGCTATCAACCAATAATGTAAACTAAAATACCTTAGATTAAGATGATTTCAGTTGCATTTTCTTCAGGTTTCCCTAATCCTCTGAAAGGACTATAAAATTCTCTATAACATACTATGTAGAAAAAAAGTGTAACCTCCTCATGGCTTTTGTATTCTATTTACACTGTATTCTTCTATGTTCACAGAAAATAATTACAATCTATGTATTATCTTTAATAACCAAGTTCTAAAGAGCAACATTTTTACTTTCATTCCTCCATCCATGGGATTTTCTGAGCCTTTATATACCCAGGCATACTATCATATACTAGGAACCTAAGTAAGTTAGCTGTACTCTATTTGGGAAAAGACACAAGTACATAAGCTGCAAGATAACTGGAAAGAAGATAAAATGCAATAAATATAAATTTACAGAATATAAGTAGTATTTGCAAGCAATTACAATGATTATTGCCATAATCAAGTTTTACACAAAATATAGAGGAAAAAATGATGCTACCTAGAAAATGCAGAAACACGCAACTATAGGTCATAACATCTGAAACCATTTTAAATTGTTTAGCCACATAAAACACAACAATGTTTCCAGGCAAAAATAGAATACTCAAAGGAACAGTCTAGAAACGGTATGGCATAATCAGGGAACTATAAGAAGTTCAGAGAGGCTGAAACCTTGAATGTTTAGAACGAAATATCAAAAAATGAGTTTAGAGAGGTGGGGGTGGGACGGATAACTATCTTGACTAGCCAGATTTTTTTTTCCATAGGCAAAAGCAACTCAGAAAATAGTTTGTATTGTAGGGAAGTTTTTAAAGTATATTTATGTAACTATATGTAGAGAGATTGAGTGTGTGTGTGTGTGTGTGTGTGGTGTTGTATAAGGAGAATACAAAAGCAGATATCTGAGGGAGAAATGGGAGAGTAGGAGGAACGTAATGATTTTGTTATGTATGTTTCTGTATAGCCAACATAATCATAAAGTGTTTTAGCTATGCCTGTCTCTGATGATCAACACAAGATAAATTTGATAATTAGCCTAATAAGTGTTTAACAAATGTTTAAAATGTATTTTGTATTGAAAAATTTAGTGATATTCTAGATCTCTAGATGGGCAAAATACTAAAGGCACTGCCCCACTTTCCATGAACACACTAGAATCCAGCAAGCTTTGCAAGCTATGCACTTAAGAATCTAAGATTTGTCCTGTATGCTCATTCACTGGTTTGTAACATTATTGTGTCTGATGACAAATAGGAGGGTAAAAAATTCTGTCCTTAAAATTTGTCCATGGATATACTGAGTGAATTTTTCATGCAGTTTTTTCAGAGCACATAAATAACAGAGCTTTTAATGAGTATGAACCATTTTGTGCTTTCTTGGTTATTTGATAAATAGTTGTATGTGTAATTGGAATTGGACCTCAAACTTTCCTTCATTGTAACTAATAACAATCCTTACTCACTAAGACTCTGCCTAATCATATTAGCTTAGGTCAGTTTGCAGCAATAAAAACACCTGATTGATGGAAAAAAGACATGACAGGAAAATAAGAAAAGTAATTTATATATGGTTTTATCAACAATGATACCTACTTCTATAGATTTATCTTCTTTAGGCTATTCTTACAATTGTCTTTTCGAAATATATTTCACAGATTAAGAAAAATACTCTGTGAACAAAAGGAAGACTTCAGTGGTAGATAAAAACTTTAGACCATTTTATCCATGAATTAAATAATGTAGAATCAAGAGGTATTGATATTATAAATTGAGAGAGGTAAATCTTAAAAATTGAACTTTTTATTGAATTTTCACTTTGATATAGAATTGAATACAAATATTTTCCTATATTTTACTGTGTATGCTTGCTTGCTATTGTGTTATGTACACATAATAAAATGTTCAATGTTTGCAAAGTAATCACTTGAGAAATTTTGATAATTTAAAAATTACTTTTAATTATATTATTTTTATATTTTATAAACTTATTACTCCTCCATGTTTTACCTTTTGTGAGTTATTTCTTATTCTATCCATTTTCTTATTCCTATTTTTCTTTCTTTTTCATGTGTAGGTTACTGATTCTTTCCTCTCCTACAAATATTCTCTTTTCTATCAGCCCCAATTGCTACAAACATAAAGAACCTTGAGAAGGCACTTAATTCAAGCTGTACTACATTAAGCCATTGTCTCAATAGACCAATGACAAACTAGCTTATTTCAGTTCTTTCTTTATTTTGACCTTCTCATTTTTACCTTGTATCATACTCATTTCCTGTGCCATCAACCCTTCTCTTCCTTCAAACTTGAGCCAATCAGAAGAAAATGCAAAGATAGATAATGCAAGGGATCCCAAAGATATAATTGGTGTGTTTTTAGGACGTATCCTACTGTGGTATAAATTGAATAAAGGGGAGACTGAAGGAAAGGAATTTCTATTGCCCCCTCTCAGGTCCCTATACACAAATAAGTCACTACTAAATCTTGACTAACTTGATGTGGCAGGAGCCTCTAAATACAGAGCTGTAATTTAAACTTCAAGCTAAGCTAAGAAGTACACTGGAGCAGGGAATGGTGGTGCACACCTGCAACCCCAGCAACTTGGGAGGCTGAGGCAGGAGGATTGCAAATTTGAGACTAACCTCAGCAACTTAGTGAGAACCTAAGGATTTAGGGAGACTCTTTTTCAAAATAAAAAGGGTGGGGGATATGGCTCAGTGAGTAAGTGCCCCTGGGTTGAATCTCTGGCACCCCTGGTACCAAAAAAAAAAAAAATTACACTGAAATTCTACAAAGTAACAGCTGAAATATAATGAGAAAAGATTATCTGGATTCTGATTCTGAATCTGGAGAGAAAGCAACATCTTATCACTGTGCTACTCTTTTGGTTTGTTTTCTTTTCCTAAAAGAAAATAAAGGCTTAAAAGCAAATGAAAAAGAATTAAGAACATGATTTTAGGGAATCTACATAAAGCCTGGTGCTTAAAGAAAATCAACATTCTACTTTTAGATGAGTAAATGTGGTCATTCCTTTACCCTAAATTAACAAAGAAGTTGGGTTGATGAAGCAAAACCAAAACCAGAGAATTTAGTTGGCTTTCTATGGCTGTAACAATGGTATACTTTTTTACTGTGGATACTTTCAACTCTTAATTTCTTAACACTTTTGCGTAGGCATGACGATCATAAGCAACTGACAAAAACATGTGATCAAATTTCAAGGTCTGCAAAACACAGAACTACCTTAAAATGATGAAACACCTAGATAGTTCTTAAAACCTTTCCCCAAAACAACATTCCATCCTTAGATAAGGAAACAGTCACTGCAAAAAATAGTTCTTTTCAATGTTTCAATTTGAAAAGGGAACAACTCAAAATCTAAACTTCAAGTTTCATTATTTAACCCTGAGCCATACTGAGCCATGTTGATTACTTCCAGCCAATATGTTCTAGGTAGTATATTGTCTCAGTTGTTTCTCTCAGGTGTGGTGGTGAAGGGGGTTCATGACATGCTACCCCAAAATATGGTATCTCACATAACGAATATTTAAAGTTGAAAGAATTTGAGAGAACAGCAGAAGCAAAAGGCTCACTTTGACGTTTTCCCCTAAAGCAAATCATAAAACCTGGGAAGAATCTTCTGTCCTCCCCTGAAGCATGTCTTATGATGCTCGTATAAGAAGTATGTTCTCATACCAGGGGAAAAATACCTTTATCTTTAAAGATAAAGGGCCACAGACAAGGATCTGAAAAAACAGGCCATGCTAAATTTTTCCTTCTGTTGCTCATACCCTTTTTTCATATTTATAATATCATATTTTCCCACATCTGCTCTATCATATTTATAATAAATTTCTCCTCAAGTGTCATTTTTCTCCACAACTATCTACTCTTCATCAAACCTATGCTAAAAATAACTCAGGTTTAACTGCTTCCTTGAGCTTCATTTCCTTATGAAGTCTCTCATGTTGTATAAAACTTATATTGAGTAAATTTGCTTTTTCTCTTCTTAATATATCTTTTGTCATATGGGCCTCAGCTATGAAGCTAGCATGGGTAGAAGAAAAGAATTCCTCCTACTCTGCAGTGGTGAGTCAAGTTATAGAGACAAAACTCTATTCAGAAGCTTTCTTTATGTGTACCAATGGAGCAGCATTATAAAAAGACTTCAAAATTTTAAAGATAACTGTAATATGGAGAGAAGAAAGATTATTTTAACTCAATGAGGAAGAATGCTTACCACTTTTAATAATAAAAGGAAAAGATGACTTGAAATAAATAATAATTTGATTTAGTTTATATGACTCATTTTACATGTCAACATCTTTGATAATATTGATCTCTATCTAAATAACATCTATTCGAGTGAACTTATTTGTTGATGCTTTTTTTCATATTTTATACTGCTGCATCATAGGTGTACACAAATGCGGGATTTATTGTTACATACTCGTACATGCACACAACACAGTAATACGATTTGGCCAATATCATCCCCCCAGTGTTTCCCCTTTCTTTCTGACACTTTTGAATGCCTAAAACCTAAGACCAAACAAATGTTATACTATCTAATACGTAGATATATTTATTATGATCATGTGAACCACTAGTTCTCAAAGATATGTCAGGGTTAGTAAATATCAGATATTTCTAACTACTGATTCCTATAATATGTCAGAGACTGTCCAGGCTTTCAATTACCACATGAATTAAAGTATTACTATCAGACTTTAAAATCCCTCCCTGTTTTGCGCATTGTTGTATCCCAGCATCTAGCAAAATACCTGGAGCACAGGAATTGTTTAATGTTTATAAAATTAAAATCTTCTAGAAAGGTTATATCAATTTATACTTCAACAAATCCATTTCCCAATACCCTTAATTTCAATAACCTGACAACCACTCTAATTTTCAACCCCAATTTCCATTTCTCAAAAACCATTAATAGAAAGAAAATTAATTTTAAGGTATCAACATAGTTGGATTATAAATTTCTTGAGTGTTTGGCAAGAAGGTCAGTACATGTGGAATAGGTTTGATTCAAGAAACATTTATGAAAAGATTCTTTCATATTAACAAATCAAAAATTTAAGCCGTGTTTTAACAAATATTTATTAAAAGCTTACCAGGTACGAGAGGAAGAAAAACACAAACAAGACAGTCATATTTCCTCATCTTTAGAAGCTCAGAAACTTTTCTAAAATCAGTAAAAGTTTAATTAGACATAAGCAGAAAAAAGAAAGTAATTTTATTCTTTTATGCCACTGGAGTACAATTTTTTAGACTGAACTTTGGTCATTTTGGAATCATTTTAGTGTCTTCATTCTCCTTTCTTCTCCTACATGAAATGGATAATCTTTCCTTGGTTTAACCATATCTGTTCTTTCAGTTCTAACCCTAGTTATAATTCCCTAATTTTTACCCTACTTATCTCACACTGGGATCAATGCAAACATTTTTATCTGAAACTATCTTATACATAGATTACCATTCCTAAAATAGTTCTGCTCATGCCATTCTCCTACTAAAAAATCCAAACTACCTCCAAAAATCTAAGCAATTTAGCTTGGTATTAAAGATCCTCATAATCTAGCTTCAATTTACCTTTTGAGAATTGCCTTTTGCTTCTTCAAATATTTCTTCTATACCTAATGCCAAAGATCACCATATAAACAGGTCTTGATCTTTCCTGCATCCAAAACTTGTTCATGCAATAATTTTCTTCCATTTCTTTTGTGAAATTCTAGACATTCTTTAAGCTTGGTTTAAAAACATTATCTTTCATGAAAAAAGTGATATATCCCTTCTCTAATTGTTACACATTCATGTGTTACAAATTTTATTTCTTATGCCACAGTTAATTATATAAGCCTCATCTTCCTCTCAAATACTGTCATCAGTATTTAAAGGATATAATAAAATATGCCCATTCAACAAGAAAGAGGAGGAGAAGGACAAGGAGGAGGAGGAGACGGAAGTCACCGTCATAACAAAATAAAACAAAAACAATGACTATGAGAGTTTTATGGGTATCTGATCCCTAGGATGTTTACATTTCTTCAGATTATGATTAATCTTTACATGTGGCTTAGATACAGGAATGAAAAGTGTTCATTTTCTAATTTGTATATTTTGTTCCATTGTCAGCAATATTTTCCATTATAAATCAAGTATCGGTTGACACACTGATTTCATACATATTGTTTTCAAGTACTTGTGAGAATATACAAAACTTGGACTTGGAAGCTAATAAAAACCAAGTTTTTAAGTCTTTAAGGATAAGGGATAGATTATAGAATATTCTAAATTACCTAGTTACTAAATGCCACCCTGAAAGGTAAACATATTGTCATCTACAGGGAGTAAATAATCATAATCCTAAAATCCTTTTATAGTTTTACAAATACACTTTTTTAATATTTAAAAATGTATAACCATCACAGCACATAAAAATTGATATAAATTTTTATTTGAAAAAGGATGATTTTCTAGAAAATAAATTGACATGTTTCTCTCTATTTAGTATACAAATTGTCCATATATATATATATATATATATATATATATATATATATAACATTCATTAGGGAATTTCTAATACCACAGAAGTTCAAAGAATCATAACGGACTGCTGTCAACAGCTGTATGCCAATAAATTGGATGACCAAGAAAAAATGGATAAATTCCTAAAAATGTAAACCTATCATGACTGCATCATGAAGAAACAGAAAATATGAAGACACCCATAGCAAATAAAAGGTTGAAAGAAATTCCCAAAAATGAAAAGCTCAGGACATGATAGCTTCACAGATTAATTCTATCAGGTATCTTAAAAAGAATTGACACTAATCCTTCTCAAACTCTTCCAAACACTAGAGGAATAGAAAACATTTCTACACATTTTATATGCCCAACATTACCATGACACCTAGAAAAAGACAGACAAGAAAATTACAAAGCAATTTCACAAATGAAAGTAGATGCAAAAATCCTCAACAAAATACTAGCAAACTGAATTCAAACAGCATGGTAAAAGGATGATACACAATGATCAAGTGAGATTTCATTCCAGCACTCAAGGATGTATACACCAAACACTGAGAACGAGGCCCCAAACCATATGATCATCACAACATAGGCAGAAAAAGCATTTGACAAAATTCAAAATCCTTCTCAGTAAAAAAAATCCCAACAAATTAGGTATGGAAGGAATATATAACAATACAATAATGTTCATATACGACAAGTCCTTATATCATATCATACTCATTGGGGGAAAAGTGGAAGGTTTTTCCTCTAAGACCAAGAACAAGACAAGGATGCTCATTCTTACCACTTCTATTCAGCATAGCTTTGGAAGTCCTAGCCAGAGCAAATGGGAAAGGTAAAGAAATAAAGGGCATCCAAACTGGAAACGAAAAAGTAAAACCATCTCTACTGACATGATCTTATAGATAAAAAAAATCCTAAAGACTACACTGTTAGAACTAATAAACAAATTTAGTAACTTAAGAATACAAAAAGCAGCATACAAAAATCAGTAGCCCTTCTGTATACCAACAATCACTTTTCTAGAAATCAAGAAAAATAATTCCACTTCTAATAGCATAAAAATAATTAATTAAATACTTAGGACTACATTTATTCGGGAAGGTGAAAGATAAATATGATGGTGGAAATTATAAAACACAAAAGAGAGAAATTTAAAAATACACAAATAAATGGAAAGAAATCACGTGTTCATGAGTGATTGTCAAAATGTCTATACTTCCAAAGTCATCAATACAATTACTATCAAAACACCAATGGCATTTTTCATAGAAATAGAAAAAAAAATTCTAAAATCCATATGGAACCACAAAAGAACCCCAAATAATCATAGCAATCTTGAGCAAGAAGAACAAAACTGAAGGCAACGCAATAATGGATTTCAAAATTTACTACACAGCCATAGTAATCAAAATTGCATAGACCAGGCACAGCGGCATATGCCTAAAATCCCAGGGACCTGGATGGATAAGGCCAGAGGATCACAAATTTGAGGCCACCTCAGCAACTTAATGAGGCCCTGTCTCAAAATAAAAATAAATAAATAAAAAGGGCTGAAGATGTAACTCAGTGGTAAAGTTTCCCTGAATTCAATCACCAGTATCCAAAACAAAAACAAAGAAAAAAAAAAAAAAAAAACCCACAAGGTACTGGCATAGAAAGAGTTCAAAGAAACAGATTAGAAACCTCAGAAATAAACCCACACATATGTAGTCAACTAATTTGTGATAAGGTGCCAAAAATACACCACAGGAAAGAACAGTCTGTTTAATAAATGGTGTTGGTGAAACAATAAACAAAACAAACAAAAAAACTCATGTGCAAGGACCAAATCAACAGGAATTAAAGATTTAAACATAGGACCTGAAAGTATAAAACAACAAGAAGAATTTCTAATAGAACGGGGAAATGTTGATCAAAGGCATTTGTTTGTTAGGAGATATAAGTTTTTGAGATCTATTGCACAGTACAGTAAAAGTTAATATCCTGTAATGTAATTTCAAAATAGCTAAGAAAAGAGATCTTAAATGTTTTTAACAGCAAAAAGATATGATAAGGATGTAAGGTGATGGCACATTTATTAGTTTGATTTAATCTTTCCATAATGTATCAAAAAACTGCTCTGTACCCCTTAAATATATATAATTATTTTCAATTAAAAATAAAATTTTAAAACATTCTCTAGTATAAGATTATATTTGATATCAACATATAATGGAAATTCTTTATAATCAATAAAAATTGATCTGTTCATTTTATATTATCTCTAATACAAAGAGTTTATATAAATATCTTTACATACTATACTACAACTATTTTTTTTCTTTCTATATTTATATTACAGCATCTTTCTAGCTTTACAGAACATGGTAGACCACAACAGCTCTTTGCCTTAAAATAAAGTACACAGATGATTCTGTCTTCTTCCTCAAAAACCTCAAAACCAAAGAAGCTATTTAAATCAAAAAAAAAAAAACAAAAAAAACATAATATACATGTTAAGCATTGCACAATAAGGGGAAGAATTTTACTATTGTTAGTAAATGGGTCTTTTAAATCTAGCCACAACCAACCAATATTCTGTTAAGCAGTACTTTGGCAGTTGATTTGCAAAAATAAACAATTTCTTAATTACAGTCAGGCAAACTATTTAACAACATTGACTTTGAATCCCTGACTTCATTTAAAAATGTATATGAAAGGCCAGTGCAGTGGCCTATGCCTGTAATCCCAGCCCAGAGGCAGCAGCAGGAGGATCCCTTGAGTTCAAAGCCAGCCTCAGCAGGCGCTAAACAACTCAGTGAGACCCTGTCTCTAATAAAATACAAAATAGGATGTGGCTCAGTAGTGGAGTGCCCCTGAGTTCAATTCCTGGTAACCCCCTACCCCAAAAAACATGTATATGAAAAGGATACATGGGGAAAAAAGCAGTGCAATGTTTTAATTTCAATGTTACATAAAAGTTTAATCTATAATAAAATATATTTAAAATTTCAATGTAATTATTTCTCTTTTTATTGATATTTACCATCAAACCAGTTAATAAACAAAAACTGTCATTTGTCTTCCAAAGTACAGTCTGGTTAAAAGAAGGTGAGTTAAAAGAGACAAGGAATATCATACTACATTGTTTTATAAATAGAATTGCATTGTAACTCAAATTTTGTGACACTTATTCAACCAGATACATTTTCCATAATGACTGATCATAAGTGAAAATTTACAAATCAATTGTTAATCTTCCTCATTCAGAGAAAGGTCAAAATGCAAATTACTTAAATCAGGCACAAGAATGATAAATGCCTCAAATGCTCTTTGAGCTGCTTGATGTTACCAATATAAGTAAATGCAGTATCACAGAATATACTATATGTTCCATAGTCACCTATTCTAATCTTCTAAGTGCAAAATGTTCCTCATATGCAACCTAAATTCTTCATGCTGCTACTTTAAATTCGTCTCTCTTTTGCTGGATCTTCAGTGAAGATTGAGAGCATCTGGCCTTTCTGTCCTTTATGTACAAATTAAATACCTCTAAATCTTCTCTGGAATAATAATCCCTGTTACTTTAAAATTTTTCTTTTCAGTTTCTATTTCAACCCTTTAATCATCTCTGTGGTCGTCCTCTGAACTTTATCCAAGTTTTCTATGTCCTTCTTTAGCAATAGAACCCAGAACTGGAAACAATGCTCTTGTAAGGGCCTGACCATCAGCGAGCATAATGGTGAAATAATCTCAACTTTCCCATGTTCTGGATTCCTATTTATGTAACCAAGTACAGTGTTTGCTTTAATCAGAATATTATATTGTAACTCATGCTAATCTTATTATTTCCTTACTACCCAAAGAATTTCCAACTTCATTTAAATATAGTCAGTTAATCCTCCTCAGGACTTCATGCTATCATGATAGCCTTTCTAACCATACTGCTTTATGGTTTGTAACCAGCTATATGACCTAATTGAGTTTCTAATCAATATTCCAACTTGCTCAATAATTTTACTCTAACGCTGCTCTCTACATAAAGCATATTTCTCTTCAATTACAAATGTCAAAATTTATTAAGAATATTGGGATCCTAACTGTGACATCTATAAGAGGTGTTTGTTTTTAAAAAGACTCAATGCCAGAATCCAGAGTCTTTTGAAAAAGAATGATTATGAAAGCCTTGTTAAATTTGATCCATTGCCTTCAAATTCCAACCTAATTCTGTTTGAAGACCTGGAAGGTGAAAGTATAAAAAAACAAAAATGCTTGTAAAATCTCATAAAGTTTTAAGAGCTAGATTAAAAATTTCCCCGTATGCTAATTAACTTCTTTAGCAGACAACAATGAAAAGCATGGAAGATCAAAATAAAACTATCTGGGCTACCTTGCTCTGTGAAACATTCTATTCTGTCATTAACTGAATTAGATCTGTTTTAATAAGTTTACTGACAAATGTCTAGAAAAAAACTTTCATGATAACTTTATTATATTTTGAGCTGTAAAATATAAAATGCCAAGAAAATTAAACTGATCTGGTTCCCACTGGGTAGAAATCTTATATATTTAAATGACTCACTAATATGGAAGTATGGAAAGCCAGACAAAATATACCAAGTTATCTATTGTCATCCTACAGATATGAATTATATAAGACAAAATAGTTTAAAAATAAATGCATTTAAAATATGGAAGATAAGGATTAGCACACTTAACTTGCCATGGAGAAAAAAAAATCATGTTATTCTATGATCCATCTGAACAAAGTTGTTCTAGCAGACATTAAAAAAAAAATATCTAAGTCAGATGCAGTGGCGCACACCTGTTAATCCCAGCAGCTCAGGAGGCTGACACATGAGAATCACAAGTTCAAAGCCAGCCTCAGCGAAAATGAGGGGCTAAGCAACTCAGTGAGACCCTGTCTCTAAAACAAAATACAAAATAGGGCTGGGGATGTGGCTCAGTGGCCAAGTGCCCCTGAGTTCAATCCCCAGTAACCCCCCAAAAAAAATATCTAGTAGGGGTTGAGGATGTAGCTCAGTGGTACAGCACCTGTCTAACATGCCTGAAACCCTGAAATCTATTCTCAGCACCAAACACACACAAAATCTACTGGCCACTGATGTCATCCTCTACAAAGTACACATGAAAAAGATGTTTGTAGTGATAAAACAAGAAAGGTTAATTCACTGCTTGAAGTTAAAATTGGAACCAAAAGAGGATCCAAGACTCGCCTCATCCATGAATTATTTTCTATTAACTCTTCTGTGATCTCTCCTTTAAGCTCCAATTGCATTTAAATTATGTGTTAATTATATATTATTTCATATTTTTCATTGTTCTTTTTTTACTTTATTTGATCTAACTAGTTTGTAAGCCTCTTGAGAGCAGAAATAAAGATCTATACTACTTCTATATCCTCTGTAACAGGGTTTCATTGTGAGTTCTAGTTCTAGAACCACCCTAACCGTCACTGATCCAAGTAACTTCATCTTCTCATTTGTTATATAAGGAAAATAATAGTAACCATGATTCCTAAGATTGTTTTGTGGGTAAACTTAGACAATGTATATATACTGTGCATTTTAGCATATAAATGGTTAATGTGTCATTGATATTTTAATAATTATTAAATTGATAAACATGAATAAATATTTATAAACTAGTTTATTAGTTTAGTCTAATTATGTATTTAATATGCATTGGTCTTTTGAAATTACATTTTATAATACTAGTAATTTCTTTTCCTTTAATCTTTATTAACACCTAGTCACAGTCAGGCATGGTGGCACAAGTCTGGAATCCCAATGACTCAGGAGGCTGAAGCTGAAGGATCCCAAGTTTGAGGTCAGTCTTGGCAACTTAGCAAGACCCTGTCTCAAAATAAAAATTGTTAAGAGGCTGGGGGTGTAGTTCAGTGGTACTGTACCCATGGATTAAATCCCCAATACCACCCCACCCTAGGAAAAAAATCCCTAGTCACAAATTCTAAATTTAACACCAGTAAATGCCTAGTTAAAAATAATTACCCTTTCACTAAAGATTATGCAACAATTAACAATATTCTGGTTCCTATAGATTTGCATTTTACTAGAGTCACAAAACAGATACTGAAGCCAGGTGCCATGGAAAATGCCTATAATCCCAGCGGCTCTGGAGACTGAGACTCAGGAGGATCGTGAGTTCAAAGCCACCCTCATTAACCAAGAGGTGTTAAGCAATTCAGTGAGATCCTGTATCTAAATAAAATACAAAATAGGGCTGGGAGTGTGGCTCAGTGGCCAAGTGACCCTGAGTTCAATTCCTGGTACCAAACAACAACAACAACAAAAAACCAGATACTGAAAGATGTTATTTGTAGTACTAATATGAAGCTGTGAACTGCCACACAATTTATGTTGAATCATCAAGGTTTTACTTGGAGTTGCCAACCTAAAAAATTATTAACCCTAATATGGTTGAGATAAAAATGTATTATGGTACCACAAAAATATATTTGGCTCATATATTTGATCCATCTGCCAATTTAAATAGTCCTCAACCTCCTTCCAAAAACACTATTCTTTTAGTGTCATGAGAATAAGTAGTCAACTTTAAAAAAAAAAGTTTATATAAATCAAATTTGAAATCCCTGAATTGCTCCTGATGTTTATTGGCTAAAAATTAGTATGTCTTCTAATTTTTACTTCAAGTTCCTTGACATTTACATTACCAAGGCTAAAAATGTTTCTCAGTGAAAGTTCAGATGGCCACTCTTCTGGATTAATTGTAATTCCAAGGTATTTAGCAAACTGATGTGGAGATGTTCTGTCACAGCTAGGCTATATTGTTTGGCTAATGTTTTACTTGTATACCATCATCATATTAACCAAGATGAACAGAATATAAAAAGGAATCACTGTGTGTATAGTTAAAAATATGATAATAACATACATTAAAATTGTACAAAGACAAGGCAATAATCCAAGGCAGTAACTTTTTTTAGACAAGGGCAAGAATCAAGAGTTCAGAACGATGCTTAAATACCAAAATAGTTGAAAAATACATCTTCACCTGAGGCTTCCACTTCCATTGTTAGCTTATGCAATTCCTATGCTACGTAGAACATGGTTCTTTCACCAAAGAATCATAGCCAAAGGAAAACTGAACTATGACAACCATGAGTGGCATTACTGGAAAAAAAAAAAAAAGTTTGAACAAAGTAAAGATGGCCTTTATCTCATTCAAAACAAATTCCTTCTTGAAATCCAGGTTTAGCGTACCATAACACTAAGTCACTTAGGTTTCAAAACAGTGACCACTTGAGAGAGAAAACACATAGCCAACTTGGATAAATAGAATTAGATTTAGTCTACCCATGGGAAATATTAAACAGGGAAATAAAACACATTACCTAAAGTATAGCCAAGAACTGTAGTATAAAATGAAAACTACTTTAATTCTACTAACATTATCAGCTTCATTTTATACTTTATCTTAGTTAAACAAACACCAAGAAGTGATGTATAAATCTCATTTTAATTAATTATTAAGGTTGTATTGGTATTAATATAGGAGTAGGAACATGTTTTACAAAACTGATAATACACAGTGTTTGGGAATGAGATTATTTCAGGAAATTTGTCTTGAAGTTTATAACTATTATCAAAAACATTGAATTATCTATTCTGGATGTGTTTGTTTGTTTGTTTTTGCAGAATTGAGGATTGAACCCAGGGCCTCATGCATGATAGGCAAGCACTCTATGAATGAGTTACATTCCCAGACCCTTTTAAATTTTCTTTTGAGACAGAGACTCCCTAAATTACCCAGGATGGCCTCAATCTATCCAGGGTATACCTCAAAAATGGTCTATGTACACAATGAAACACTATTCTTCCCTAAAATGACTGAAATCCTGCCATTTGACACAACATGTATGAAACAGGAGGACACTATGCTCAGTGAAATAAGCAAGATAAAGGGAGACAGATATTTCATGATCTCACTTACATGTGGAATCTGAAGAAGTCAAACTCATAAAAATGTATAGTACAATTAGTGGTTCTTAGGGGAAGGATATCAGAGAACGACGAAATATTGGTTGGAGGGTACATGATTTCAGTTAGGATGAATCCAGTACAATGGCTATAATTAATAATGATGCATTGTCTTCTTTGGGCTGGGGTTGTGGCTCAGTGGTAAAGTACTTGCCTAGCATGTGTGAGGCACTGGGTTCAATTCTCAGCATCACATACAAATAAATAAAATAAAGGTCCATCAACAACTAAAAAATATTTTTTTAAAAAAATTGGTAGATTGTATGTGTTCCTTACCACAAACAACTGATAAGTACATGAGGTAATCTATGTGAATTAGCTTGATTTCATTATTTCACAAAATAGACATATCAAAATATCACATTGTACACTGTACATATTAACAATTTTGTCAATTATATCTTAATAAAACTTTTATATAAAAACAAAAAACCAAAAACAGTTCAATGTGTTATAATTATTTTATAAAGCAAGACAACAAAATAACTGCACTAAAACTTAATGAATTTGTATATTAAAGGCAATATTGTTTTATAATTCAAAATTCAAACACTTTTTCCTTAATTTATGCACACCTTGAGAGTTAACCATTACAAATTTGAGATACACCAAGTTTTTTTAAATTCAGAAATTTAAGAGACTGAATGTTACTAGAGTTCAGTAAGAAAGCAGAATATGTCTTCAAAGCAACCCCAAAATTACCTACTTCATGTAAGTTGCTAAAAGTGCAATCTTAATGCTATAACTCTTTTATAATTTTTTTCTTATTTTTAAAACATGAAAAGCAAGACCATGCTTATCTATTGCCACTCTAACATGAGTTTTTGGAAGGTCCTGATTATATCTTCCTTCTATTATGCCAGCTCTCCTAGGAACTTAAGTGAATTCTGTGGTTCCTCAGCAATTATTTGTAAGTGAAGATTACAATGGATTTAACTTAATACATGAACCTCTCTTTGGATCAGGTAGAAATTATTTTGCAAGCCCACTCAATATGAATCCTGCAGTGATAAAGAGAAAACTGGCCTTAAACAAAAAAACTACAAGTTATACAAAAAAATTTTAGTAAGATCAAGATGGCTTAAAATAGTTTTATACAAACACAAAATGAGTTTTGTTTGGATTCTAAATTTGTAGTGAATTTACAACCCATCATGCTCCAAATTCTTCTTTATGAGATGTACAATTACGCTGAATGTCTCAGTATTTCAAAGACAAATAGCCACCACTACCATCCACCTTAAAAGCTTTTTCTTGTCTTAAATATATACATAAATCTGGTTCTAAAAGGTCAGTACCAATACCACTTCATAGAATCGGCACCTCGGTTTCAACCTAAAACTCCCAAATTGTTTCCGTTTCTACACCACTGCAACTAACAATCCTGCCAGACTACACAAAACCATTCAGTGGTTTTGTCTGATGTGGAAAAAAGTCCATGAGGGACAAGGAGGTGCCACCAAATTCATGCCAGGATAAAGATCTAAATTGGTTGAGCTACAAATTGGTGTCTTAACACAACACATCACCTTATTTCAATTCTCTACCTTTTTGAGTAAAAATAATTTTTAACCAGGGTAATTTTTAAACTTATCACACAAAAAGAAAAAATAAAAAAAGAACAAAAACTGTTTTGGATGAAATAGTGGTAGCATACCTGAAGGAATCATCTGATAAATTTTTGAAAGATGACAATCTCTATAATGTTAAAACTTTGACTGTATAGTGATCAGCAGGTCATAAAATGAGACTATGGATGGCTGAAGAGAACAGAAAATTAGCCTGTCAGAAGATCTGGGTTCTAGTCTTTGTGCAACAAAAAACTAGTTATAGACTCTTTGGCAAATCATCTTACTATGTAACAGTTTTCCCATACTGACTCTCAACTTCATGGCATTGAAAGAAGACAGATAAAATATTTTACGTGAATAGAAAAGTACTTAAACTTAGCAAACTAATCAATTAAAATTAGTAAAATAATGTAATTATATTATTGCTGTTTTAACCAGAGGGAATCCGGTCAATGATATTATTTTTCATCCAAACAATTATTCAAGGTCAAGTATTCCTCTTTTTTCTTTGGTACTTTGGATTGAATCTAGGGGTGCTTTACACACTGATCTACATCCCCAGGACCCTCTTTTTTTTTTTTTTTTTTCATTTTGAGACAGCGTCTACAATGCTAGGACCTCCCTAAATTGCCGAGGCTAGCTTCAAACGTGAGATCCTCCTGGCAAAGGCAAGTATTTCTCTAAGACTATTTCCTAAAAGTCAAATTATAAATTTAGATAAGTAAACAATGCTCAGAGTCATATTCTATAGGTAGGTACTTGTTACATTAATTCAACAGTGAAAAGTAGAGCTTGAAGAGATTAAAGCTACTGCAACAGCAGGAATTGCTGGGTATTCAATTCTTTCCATCATTTATTTTTCCTTCTTTCACTAACATTTTATTGACTTCTGAAGAGATTTCTGCCTTCAGCTGGGTGAGAGACAATTGGAATTCAGTCTACAATTCTCATTCTAGTAGAGGAGTCATTAATAAAAGCAATTTAGAAACCAAGTAGAGCTATCCTATTTCAGTCAAGAAGTTTTTTGTTTTTGTTTTTTAAATAGAAGGCTTTTAAACATCATTAAACAAAAATAGTTGGTTCCTTAAAGTGTGCCATCAAAGAATATAGGAGGAATATATAACAATATTAGTTTGTCAAAAATCAAAAAAGGGAAATTAAAACAATAAGCATTTTCCATAACATTATGTAATATCTATAATTCATAAAGATAAATATCAGACACCACAGGAGACTCTCATGGCTTCTGATTCATGATATATTAAATTATATTCAAAGTAACTTTTGTAGTTTGTATTTATGTAGTCTAATTCTGTAAATATATAAGAATTCATGTGTAAAACAATAATAATTCTTCTGGAAAACAATACCAAACCCCTACCTTTTGGGGGAAATTATTAGAAAACATTATAGCATAATATTAGAAAATACTACTGATATGTACACTATACATATTGATATAATTTCAACATAAACTCCTTCAAATGTTGGCTATTCCTATTTTTCTACCTTCAAGTCAACATAATAAAACACAAGATTTTATATATGACCACCAAGGTTGTAACAAAAGCTTCAACTTCTTTTATTCTAGAAAAACTATACATACTATGTGTGTATAGTGAAAATAGGGTTATTTTGGCAAATCTTAAAGTTAACATTAGAAAAGTGAAAGAAAATTTTAGCACTAACTTGACTTTTTAAAATCCTTACCTTTTCTTCCCAATATGATGTTTTCTGGTACAATACACAAAGTTTATTGTGAATTCACTTTAGCCTAATACTTATTCTTTCCTTTGGCTATGAACATTTCAAGATCTTGAAAATGCATTTGAGCTTATTTTACTATTATTGACTCCTTTCATCGGCTCGAAAGTAGGGTTATGCATAATCCACTAATGCAAAACATTTTTGGAAGCATTGCTTAGTGGAGTTCCATGCTAGGTAACATGTTCAATTAATAAGAAATTTTAAAATAAGCTTTAGGGAAAGCTACCTGCCAAACAACATAGTACTCATGGTAAAAAAATTATCACTGGGATTTAGAATTTCAAATCAAAATAAATCATCAACTATTGAAAAAAATAATTTCCTGTGTCAAACAGAAATGTTAACATCTTGAAAAGTTTGTACTATGAATCATTTAAAGACCTTTGTAGGATATTTTATTTTACATAGGCCACAACTTAAAATCCTCAAATGAAAGTTACCTTCACAATGTATTTTAAATTTAAATTTAGAAAGACTGAAGCACAAAAATAACATAAAGGTACAATAAGAACTCAGGGGTCCTCAACTCCTGTCATCTTACTAAGCATAATTTGTTCACCTGTTTTTGAAAGGGACATAAATATCCTTGATTTGACTACAAAATATGGCTCTCTTTCTTCAAATATTGATGTGAAAGGCTTTTCCCTATTATAAGACTGTTTTTCTCTGGAGAAGCTGCAGCTGTGACAGTTGACCTCCGCCTTTGAAGACGAAAAGATTCTGTCTGGGAAAATGACTTACTGATTATCAGAGTCAGCCAGAATAAAAGGCCTCAGTCTTCAGAGCTTCATCACTGAACAACTGCTCTCTTTCACTATTCTTAATATATCATGAAGCATTTCCACACCACACTACTCCAGAGGATACCATAGAGAATACAAAATGAATATGCACCCTGGAGTTTGCAAATCAGACAGTGTGGTACCTTCAACATTGACAAACGATGCCCTGTTAAGTCTTGACTATGAAATCCTGACTCATTGTGATATCATACTTACTGTAGATATGTGGCCCAAATCAGATCAACTTTTCAAATTATGACTCTTGCCAGCCTGAAAGACCTGTATCTCTTATAACCTATAACACCTGTTCCTGCCTTTGTAAATGAAGTTATGTTTGATCAAGGCAGACAGAAATTCTTTTTTTTTCTCTATGTATCATATGTTTCTGCCTGGAGACTCTGTGTGTGTTTGTGTGTGTGCTTGACATGTATTTGATTGGCTTATATGTGCATAGACTATCTTTGGAAAAATTTACAAAATCCCTGCCAACAGAAAGAAATTCTGTTTACTTGTGCTGAAACCAAAACAACTGATCAACTATGGGAAGTAGTATGATGTGGGAGAAAGACCTCTGGAATCAAGAGATTTACTATTTATTAATTATATATCTCAGATCACTTATCTACATATTAGAAACAATAATATTACTATATTGACTAGTCTGTAGAAATATTGTGATATCAATCAATAAATATGCAAAGTGCTAATAAGCTAAAACATGCTAAGCAAATGTTATTTTGTAAATGAGTAAAATTTTAATAGAAAAGTCCTCTTAATATCAACTCACAAAGCAATGCTAAAGAAAATATTTTGAACACAATTTCTAAGGGTCTAAGAACCCTGTTCTAATGACAGTATTTAGCATAGTGACACTATTTAGCATATCTTTTATACATGGATCATATTTTTCATGTACTGTGAAGTACAGCATCATCCAATATTACTTCCTTCGCTAAGGTAAAGAAAGACTATGACATTACAGTGCACATCAGTATCTCTTCCTGTTAAATGCTTTACTTGAGTACAGGCAGTTTGATAATTTAAAAGATTTAATACATATATCTATATGTTTTAGTCAGCTTTCTTGCTGCTGCAATTTAAAGACCCAACCAGAACAACTGTAGAGGAGGAAAGGTTTATTTAGGGGTTCAGTTTCAGAGGTCTCAATCCATAGACAGCAGACTCCATTCCTCAGGGCTCAAAGTGAGGCAAAACATCATGGTGGAAAAGTGTGACAGAAGAAAGAGGCTCACATGATGATCAGAAAGCAGAGAGACAGACTCCACTGGCCAGATACAAAAATATACCCAAAGCCATATCCCAATTCCCAACTCCTCCAGCCACACCCTCCTACTTCAACTATCATTCAGTTAATCTATCAGGGAATTAATTCACTGATTAGGTTCAACATTATGACCCAATCATTCTCCTCCAAACTTCTGGCATTGTCTCACACGTGAGCTTTTGGGTGTCTCACACATCTAAACCATAACACTATAGTTTCAGGGAATGATCATTCTTACATAATTAAATACTAACTGATAAGTTTCTAGGTCTTTTTTTTTGAACCTTACAGTCATTAAATGATTTTTTAAAAATTTTGCCTTTGTTTGTTCGGTACTGGGGATTAAACCCAGGGATACTTTACAAGTAAACTACATTCCCAAGTCCCTTCTAATTTTTATGTTGAGACAGAGTCTCACTAAATTGGTTAGGGACTCACTAAATTGTTGACTGAGGCTGACCTCAAAGTGGAGGTCCTTCTGTTTCAGCTTCCAAAGTCACAACAGAGCCAGCAAATGAAATTTTTTTTAAAAAAAATTCCTTTTTGGCCATAGGCACAAATTAACTGAATAAACTCAATAAACAAATATCCATTTGTTTTGTACGTAAATCAGACCATTTCATAAGATCTCAGGAAAACTTGTTTTTAAAACTAACCTGAAGAAAATGCAATTAATTCGGCAAATTTGACCTTTAGTGTTGTATCAAGACAGAAGTGAAAAGTTTTGTTCAGTGAACACTACATCAATTATTTTAAGATATTTGGTAATAGTAATGGTAAAAATGTTGGCAGATCTTATAATGGTAAAAATGTTGGCAGATCTTATAAAAGGACTCTATTATTTCCATTCTGATTGTGTCTTAAAATAGCCCAAATAAAAAAGAAAGAGCAAGAAGGAAAGAAAATATTTAAAATAGAAATTCTAGCAAAATCTACCAATGTTATTTGAATCCAACAAAGAACAGAAATATATTACCAAGAAGCTAGTCACAATGTCCTGGCAGCTGAATACAATGATGCTTCTAGCACTTCTGAGGTTTTTAGCCTTGTTGGTTTATACTTCAAAAATTCTAAACTCTGCAATACAAGATGCATATGACTCTCACATAACTAGTGTGTCCATTATAGTCCAGTTTCAAGAAAATTAAAATATTCCTAAAGTTTTATCTCACTGACCCAATATTGTCATAAACTGGCCATAGATTTAAATTTCCAAATTATGCTAATTATTAAGTCAGTAAAGTCTAAATTCAATCCATCTAAGTGGAGTATGTAGTCAATACATGCTCCAGAGGACAATCTCCTACCCCCCATCCCTTGCTATATTCAGTAGTAGAGCTGCCCTGTTCTATAAACACTGCTGATTCTGGATGACTTTCAAGGAAAAGCCAAAATAAAATACATTACAGCAGTCAATCCAAGAAGAAATGGACAACAACCAAGACAGATTCTCTCCTTTCTAAGCTCCCATTCCAAGAAAAAGAATGGGAGAGAAACTCTTTAATATAGGCCAATTATTTTAGAAGACAGAACAGCAAATGGAATATTATGGGTTATATCAGAATTCTTCAAAATATCACAGAGATAACCATGAAACCGTAATAAAACAAATATTCCCATGGGCAGGTTGAATTAAAAACTTTAAAATATAATGACAATTCACTGTTCTTATTTATATATTCAGCATACACAGGATGCTGTTTCAAACAAGTGACTTAAACATAATTAACAATATTCATGGAGTCAGGGAGAGTCTTAGGTGAAGTTTACACAATTATTTTTAAAATGCATTCTTTATTTTGAGTTATAATAAGTCACCTTTAACAGTAGAACCCCAGAGACTGAATTGAGAACACACATGTGGATTCTGCATTTACCATGGGTAATAGTCTAAAAAGTGTGATATAAAAATAAAATTTATAAGGGTGGGGTTGTGGCTCAGTGGTAGAATGCTCACCTAGCACGTGAGAGGCCCTGGGTTCTATCCTCAGCACCGCATGTAAAAAATAAATTAAATAAAGATATTGTGTCCAACTATGACTAAAAAATAAACATTTAAAAAATAATAAAATAAAATAAAATTTATAAATTAAATCTGATTTTTCCATAGATACAATTAGGTTTGGATTTATTCTCCAACTGCTGTCAGCCCTCACATGTCAGTCCTCTCCAGAAACTACCTTCAATTGTATAAAACATCTTGTCCAAGATCAAACCAGCTCCTAGGGGCAACGTGCATCAGAGGATTGGTCAATGTGAGGGTACAAAGATCCAAATTCCTTATTTCTACCTGCAACAATGCCAAAGAAACATTTTGTGGTTGACTGAGGCCTTTGTTCTGAATGCCTCAGAGCCCAAATACATAAAACTATTTAAAGATTGAAATACATAAACTATACATAAAATTATTTAAAGATTGAAGTGCAGGTTAAGATCCTTTATCTGAACTGCTTTGGACCAGAAGCATTTTGGATTTCTAGTTTTTAGATTTTGGAATATTTGCATGTACAAAATGAGATGTCTTGGGGATGAGAACCAAATCTAAACATGAAACTCATTTATGTTTTATATACACTTAAACACATGACCTGAAGATAATTTTATGGACTATTTTTAGTGTTCCTATGTTTTAACTGTAGCTCAACACATGACATTAGGTGAAAATTTCCACTTGGGGCATCATGCCAGGGCTCCAAAATTTTTGGATTCTAGAGCATTGCAGATTTGGGATTTTCAGATTAGGAATGCTCAAACTTTATTTTATATCCTATTACTAAACACTCTTTTTTAAATTCAGGCTTTATTTCTATTTTAAAAAATAATCAAAGGCTGAAATGAAAGTGTATCTTCACTAAAGTCATGATACTCAAAAGATTTAGAATGATGTGTATGTGTGTGTTCCAGTATATTAAAAATTATATATATATATTTATCTATATATAAATATATGATGAGATGTATATACCATATATATATGTCATTTTTAATATACTGGGAATTGAACCCACGGACTTTGCCATTGAGCTACATCTTCAATCTTTTTTAATTTTTAATTTTGATACAGGGTTTCACTAAATTGCTAAGGTTGGCCACGAAATTGTGATTCTCTTGCCTCAGCCTCCTGAGTCACTGGAATTATAGGCATGCACAACTTTATGCCTAGCTAGATGACTATAGTTTGAAAGGAAATATGCAATAAAGATAAGACTTAACAGCAAGGCATGATGACACATGCCTATAATCTTGGCAGCCTGGAAGGCTGAAGCAGGAGGATCCTAAATTCAAAGCCAGCTCTCTCCAACTTAGTCAGGCCTGAAGCAACTTGTCAAAATAACAAGTAAAAGGGGATGTGATTCAGAATGTGACTCAGAGGTTAGGCACCCCTGGGATCAATCCCTGATACCAAAAAAAAAAAAAAAAAAAAGGACTTAAGATCACTAACCTTTTTTATTATTAGAACTTTGTGATTTTACATAGTACTTGGGTTCATCCCAATAAATTCATACATACATGGAAATCAATTTGGTTCTAATATAACTGTTTAGCTCTCTTATTCTAATTTCACATTTCCCTGTAGCAAGCATAGTTATCAGAAATCAATTTGTCTGTGCTTAAGAATAAAATTTTATTTTGCTTATAAAAAGCAAAATTATTATATAAATTATTGTTTCACTGATAAAAGCATTTCTTTTTGATTATGATGCTATTCAAAGCACACCAGCTTTTAGTATGTAAAAAAACAACTCAACTGGCCAAGAAGTTATTAGTTTTGAGTAGTTTACCATTTGCTGCTTCACAGTATTACTCAAAGCCCATTTAAATGTCTCCCTTGCCTTCCTCTACTATAGAGACTACATAGAAAATTAAAATATTGCTAGGAGCGGTGGTGCATGCCGGTAATCCAAGCAGTTTAAGAGGCTCAGGAGGGAGGATTTCAAGTTCAAAGCCAACCTTAGCAACTTACTGAGGACCTGAGCAACTTGGCAAGACCCTGTGTCAAAAAAAAAAAAAAAAAAGGTGGGGATTAGGGATATGCCTCAGTGGTTAGGCACCCGTGGGTTAGCTCCCTGGTTAAAAAAAAAAAAGAGAGAGAGAGAGAGAGAGAGAAAGAAAAGAAAAAAAAAACTAAAATATTCAACTGAAGTACTTTTGGGCATGTACATGTAACAATTCTGGACAATGAAATGTTTGGTAGAAGCTCCTAGAAAGAAATTTCCTTCTTTGTAGAGTGGGAAGAATGCAATGAGTTTGCCTCTTGAGTACAAAACTGATAATCACAAAAAAGAGATAAAGGAGTGAAGAGAGTTTTATTACTTAGAGTAATTAAGGAGAGCAATGGAGTTAATTTGCAAAGCAGTGTTCTCCTTTGAGGGGCTTTTTTGGGTAAATACACATATTCATATACAAGAGATGTACTATTACATATAGAGGTGCACACATTCCTGAGAGTGCTCAATTTGGGGTCATAAATCACATGTTCAAATAGGAAGATGGCAGACACCTATGCTTCTGGACAGAGAACTCAGTGTTACAATGAACAAAGTTTACTCCGCCACCTAAAGGAATGAGAGTATCTTGGTGACCTTGGCTGGTTCCTTGTCAGTTTCTTCAAAGAGCCTCCTTAGTTCAGGAGGACACATACATTTAGACCAAAGCATTCTGCCCCAAACTCCCAAAAATCCATGTCCTGCCACATACAAAATACATTTATTTCATCCCAGTTGCTCTAAAAGTCTTCATTCATTCCAGTATTAATTCAAAAGTCTAAAATCTAGAACCTCATCTAAATATCATCTAAGTCAGGTGGGAATCATAGTCTGATTCATCCTGAGGCAAACTTCTCTTCATCTATGAACCAGTAAAATCAAAAAAGTTAACATGTTTCCAAAGTACAATGGTGGGACAGGCATAACATAGATGTTTTCATTCCAAAAGGGAGAAATAAGAAGGAAGAAAGAGGTAACTAGTTATAAGTAAATACAAAATCCAACAGGAAAAACAATATAAAATTTTAAGGCTGGAGAATAATCCTCTTTGACTCCATGTATTAACATAATGGGGCAGAAGTTCAGCCCCAAAGGCTCTGAGTTATCTCACTTAAATTGGTTTTGCAGGACTAAGCCCACACTGCAGCTCTCATAAGTCGAAGTAAAGTGCCTTTGGCTCTCCCAGGTTGGAATTGCACTCCAGTGGCTCTACTCTTCTGGGGTCTCTGGGATAAACCCACACTCAAACTCTGATGTGCATGGCCCTACTGAGGACTCTCTTAGGTGGACCAAGGGGCAATTTTTATCTGGAACCCACTGTTTGGGGGGTCCATGCTTTAAAATCCAAGTGGGGATAATTATGCTCCCATAGCTCATGTATTTTGTGAATCCATGGAAATTGCACCACATGGACACTGCTGTGGTTTATGACTTGTGATTTTCAGAGAAGTGAACTCAGCTGCAACTGGGGTTGCCAAGAAATGCTGCACTGAAACGCAGCAAAGGGGTCTTCAAAGTCTTCTTCCTCTAAGCGCTAGCATTTTGGACCTGTGATGAGCACAGCAGCCCTTAAAGATGATCAAAATAATGCCTCAGGGGTCTTTTTTTTTTTCCTCTAAGTCTTGATGAACAACATCTCTCTTCCTTCTATCCACATTAACATCCTTATCAAATGTTTGCTTGCCACATTCTTAGTGTTATCTCAAATACATTTTTTCATTTGTTACAATAAAGACATATTGAGAATGTTCCATATCTTTAAGTTCTGATTCTCTTTTGATTATAAGTTCTACCCTTAATTTATTTCTCTCACAGTTTACTATAAGCAATCAAGAGAAGCCATGTTGAACTCTCAACACTTGGCTTAGATATTCCTTCCACCAAACACCCTATTTCATTGCTCAAAAGTTCTACCTTCTATTTAGTGCTAGGACATAAACATGATTCAGCCAAATTCTTTGCCACTGTATACGGATCATCTTTCCTCCAGTTTGCAATAACATATTTTTCATGGCCACCTGAGAACTCATCAGAAAGGCCTTTATCATTCATGTTTCTAAAAATGTTGTGTTCATGACCACATAGATGATATCTTTGAAGATTGAGGATTTCTCGTCAGGTCTCCTTTTCTCCTAACATCCTTACCAAAACAGTCCTTTAACTTCTTTTCATGGCAAGGTACCGCAACATTTTCCAGCCTCTCCTCATTACTAATTGCTAAAGCTGCTTCCATATTTTTGGTTATTTTTAAAGAAACACCCCATTCAGGCTGCTATTTAACAAAATACCTTAGACTGAGTAATTTATAAACAACATATATTGATCGCTCACAGTTCTGGAGGCTGAAAAGACCAAGACCAAAGCATCAACAGATTCTGTATCTGGTGAGATTGTTACTTTGTAGCCAGCACTTTCTCATTGGCTACTTAGTTGACAGAAAGGTTAAAGGTACTAACATCTTCCTTCAGGGTTCTTTTACAGGGGCACTAATCCTATTCAAGAAGGATTTGCCATCCTTCATCACTTCCTAAAGGCCCTGCTCTTAATACCATCACTTGGGAGATCATGTTTCAACATACAAACTCAAAGTGGGCAGGAACACATACATCCAGATCATAGTGCAATGTATCTTATTTTTTAATAAGATAAATAAGATAATTTAAAAAATTATCATAATTTTAAAAAGTATTTATTTACCTTGTTGCCTATCTTTTCCTCTTAAAATATGAACTCCAGTAGTACAGACTACCAGGAAAAATATATGAATGTAGACTAAGCTCTTTACATGGTGTCTGGCATAAAATAAATACCAACAACAATACCTACAAACTAAAGTCAGGCAGACCTAAGTTTCTCTGCTCTGCTCTGCCACTTTTTAGCTGAGTAAACATAAATGATTCTCCTCTGTGGCATGGCATTCTCAACTATGAAGTGGGATTATGTGATAATAGCATAAACTATAAAACTGCTATGAAGTTTAAATTAATTATTATGTACAAAGTGCTCAGCAGAAGACAGGTTCATCATATCACTCAGTCAAAAACTATTATTTTATTATGATGTTTATTTAAATGTTTGTTTCTTATCTGATTCGTATTGTGAGTAATTCTTTCTATATAAAAATCAACCAATTCTGATTCCCAATAAATTTTTAAAACATCAGCATAGAAGGATGCTTGCTACTCATTTGCTATAGCATGAACTTGAATCAGATCACTGAATACAAAAGAACGGGGCACATGCAGCTAGTTTTCTAAAACTTGAGAAGAAACATTTATAAAAAATTAAAAGTTACTAGAAGGAAAAATGTACTATGTGAAGTACCTCATAAAGTATAAGCACTGCCCACATATAAAGTTCAGTGCAATTATTATGATTTACCACTACTAATTTGGAGTGAGCTTTGGAGAAAGGGCTAAGAATTAAGATGTAGTTCTATGGTCAGAGAAAAAATAAGCTGTTTAATGGCAACTAAATTTGGTAATCAGGGCTTCTCCAGCCTGATATTGAACATTTTAACAAAATAAGCAATGTAATTTACTAATTAAGCTGTAATTCTACTAGTAACATGAGTCCTCCATGAAGAATTATACCAATGGTTTCAGTTATATCTTAAATATGTTTTTCTTTTAATTCAATCCCCACCCATATATTATTTCATCATGTCTGATACTGAAAATATTTTACTTTTTTTCTTATTAAGAAATATTCCTTGTTAAAGTTGGCTAATGAATATATGTAGTCTACTTTTGTATAGATTTGAAATTTTATATTAACATACTCTTCTTTCCTGGATTTTTAAGTTGAATCTAATTTTTCTCTAAAATAAATAATTTGGCAATGAATATCATTATACACAAATCTTTGATGATACATCTGTTTGTTCCCTAAAAGGAACTCCTAGAAATGTACCTGATGGGAGGCTGGGCTTGTGGCTCAATGGTAGAGCACTTGCCTTGCAGGTGTGAAGCACTGGGTTCAATCCTCAGCACCATGTAAAAATAAAGGAATTGTGTCCATATACAAATATAAATATTTTTTAAAAAAGAAATGTCCCTGATCAAACAAAGGTAAATAAATGTTTAAAACTATTCATTCTCACTGAAAAAATAATCCTACGAAACATCATGTCTGTTTGTTACTAAACACAGGGGATATGAGACTCTATGACACAATACCTAAACAAACAGGGCTATTAACTTTTTTAATCAACATCCCTACTCTCCTCACTCTTACTCCCTGTACCAGGAATTGAATCCAGGGGCACTTAATTACTGAGTCACATTCCCAGCCCATTTTATTTTATTTTCTTTATTTGAGACAGGGTCTTGCTAGTTTTTTGCTTAGGGCCTTGATAAGTTGCTGAGGCTGGCCATGAACTTGAAATCCTCCTACTTTAGCCTCCTGAGCCTCTGAGATTACAGGTGTGCACTACTGTGCTCAGCTTTTAATCAACATTTTAACAAACCTTAACTATTAACTCTGGCCATGGTGACTACAATCTGGTTTATGGAAAATAGATTACGTCACCAGATTTGTTATAGAAGGAAGGACAATAATGCAAGCCAGTGTATATTTTAGTTATTTGGAAATTGTAAAATTTCAAAATTACCTCGTACTTACATTTAATATTATCTAAAATTACATCAGTAGATAATGATTCCTTGGCTCAAAATAAGGGAAATACTGTGATAATCAATAGTCATTGATAATCAAGCAAGGGTAGTCTATTTTAATGAAAACATTTAGTGGGAACTTTATTTATACAATTGCCTTTAAGAGCAAAAATATATCCATATTCACTTCATTAAAACATTCAAAATAAAGCTGGGCATGGTGGTGCATGCTTGTAATCCCAGTGACTCGGGAGACTGAGAGAAAAGGATCACAAGTTCAAAGCCAGCCTCAGCAAAAGTGAGGCACTAAGCAATTTAGTGAGATCCTATCTTTAAATAAAATACAAAATAGGGCTGGGGATGTGGCTCATTGGTCAAGTGCCCCTGAGTTCAATCCCTGGTACTCAAAAACAAAAAATAAATAAATAGATAGATAGATAGATAGATAGATAGATAAAACAAAACATATTCAAAATAAAAGAGGGGCTAGAGGTATACCTCAGTGGCAGAGTACTTGCTTAGCACGTGCAAGAACCTTGGTTCAATCCCTACCACCACAAAAAAGAAAAAAAAAGAGAGAGGATGTACCACATGGATTACTATTACTTCATTCTTTTTCATTAACTATCATAATTAGGTACTTAATGTCACATATTTTAATTTTTATAAATACATACCTATCACATGACTATACATGGGTATAGTGTGCCTTTTAAATCAAAAGTTTAAAATGTCTGACAAGTTGACAGTAAGGTCATTGTAAACTTTAGATTCATGGTTAGGTCAAGCCAACCTGGTGTCTGAGTAACGGAACTGGGCACTGATTGCATGAATAAATTTCTTACTTTCCAACTAGGTAATAATCAGCAGCTGTATACTGAACATTTATAGCCTCAAAAGTGATGAAGAAGAGCATCAATAACTCATTTGATGTGTACATCATCTGGATTAAACGAATAGATCACCCTGGAATTTTCCACAGTGAGCTTGGTTACATTTTCCAACCCACCACAAAAGAAAAAAAAGAGGTATAGATTACTAAATACCACCATATACAAAAAACTATTATTCAGTGAACTAGAACAACAGTGAACTTAAATACCTTAGTATGCCCATGCTTTGGGATACCAAAGGTAAACAAATGATAGAATCTGCATAATACATCTTGTAAGACTGTTACATTAAATACATCACACAGTCTGACCCTTATCATTCATCCAACTCCCATCCTTCTTGTAACACACTGCATCTGAGGGTTCTAATGAAGTCCAAGGAATAAATTGTGATCTGGAAACCTCAGTCTACAACCCAACCAACTTAACTGCTAAACTTTTAGGCAACATGTTTGTAATAGAAAGAGCATGGCTTTGGGAGCTAGAGAAACAGGATAAAATCTACTTTCTCTCTATCAGTCAAGACAAGTTACTAAATATTTCTGAGACTCAATGTCCTCATCTGCAAAATGGTAAATAATATCCAACTATTAAAGTTGTTATATGGATTAGATGTGATAATACAGTGTCTCTCATCTTGGGAACTTACAGAATCCTTTTATTTAGGGGTTTCTGACTTTTTTTAAGGTTAGATTTTCATTTTGATGTCAATTTTTTTAATGAATGAAAGTACAGACTGGTAACATAAATATATAAGGTAACAATATGATAAAACAAAATACTGCTGTACAGTGTCAATGCCTACTTTAGCATTTGTGTCATGGATCACACTGTCTTCAAATAGTACTACTAAAATTGTCATAAAATTGCCTAATGAGGAACAGAGGAATACTTACATTATAAAAAGTTTTGTGCCACATGAAAGCCAAATAGGATCACAAGACTATGTAAATGAAGGTCTCCAACAGTTCAAATAAAGAAAAATGATAGGAGGACAGTCATAACACAGGTATGGACATGTTAAAATCAGAGAAATACTGAGAAAAAAAATTAGTTCTAATAATGATTTTTGCTTCCTAGTAAAATATAACTTTTATTGTTTTTATTTTACTTTTCCTGTTAATAAATCTATAACTTATTTTTGGTTTTATACTTCTGAAATAACTATAAGCATAAGGAACATATTTCAATTCTAATTGGCATATACTTAAATAATAATTTTATTTAAATTGGAGGATCTGGGACAGCATTTTTTTAAAAAAGGAGTCTGGTACATTTCTCTTTTTGAAATGTGTTTCTATATACATAGCACCAAATCCAAAATAGATCTTGGCAAAATTTAGTATCTATCCCTTTCCCTGTATATATTTATTATTACATAAGTATCTGACATTTGGATGGACCTGTTTTTTCCAGTCAATGACAATAACTGGAAAGTCTGATGGACATGATTATGATTTCAATTTTTAAGCTTTATACAACAGAAATTATTCAATAGTTATAGACTGGCAGATTCAGTAACTTATTCAGTGTCACTGGAATGACAATATGTAGAAAGCTTTTAGTAGCCATTTGTAGAATTTGTGATTAGAAACATTTCCCTTGATTTAATGAAGAGAACAGGATAGAATTTAAGGTGTTCATGAGAACTTTCGAGCCTGGAATCATAAATTTTCTTAGTTGCATCAGTAATTAGGACCTAATAGATTACATAGTAATTCTAACCCTCTTTAAACAATTTTGAAAATAGAAATAGGAAGTCATTGAAAAAAAGCCATTTAGTTTTATTCACTTACTTATGACCTCTTTCCACAAAGAATTTGATACAAGCTTATTAATATTAACAAGGCCATAAAAATATGATGAGTTTCAGTATAAACCAGGTTGACTGCAGTGTGAGGTTTCCCCTGGTGTTGTGACTTGCTTAGTCACGTGTTTTAAATTGTTTGAATTGCTCAAGATTCCTCCCAACCAATTCATAGGAGGAACTCTATTACAGGATCAAAGAGAAAAATAAGAAAAGCATTGATAAAATAGGCTGCCAGAGATTTCAAATGAGTTAGCAAAAGTTAAAGTAAATTAGAGAGTTAATAAATCTAATTACAAAACTGTAGGACAGAAGTAAAGGGACTCTCAAAGAAAGATACAAACAAAGGAACAGTTAATATACCAGCAGAGGTCAGGCAACTGCTTTCATGAGTAACAGTAGAAATTCATAGGCATTCGGGTCATTAACTAAGATGTATGCTGTTTCTTTTCTAATTCTACATACATTCTAAAAGGAAAGAAAATTGTGAGTTATTTTTTTTCTTACTCAAACATCTGAATACTCCAAAATAACAGAACCAATAAATTAGGATATTATCAATAAAATCAATAATATCAATAAACTGCTGTTTTTTATTTACCTTTACTACAACACCCTGTCTTTTCCATAAATCTTTCATTATATCAGCTGCAAAAATCACAAAGAGAATCATTGGCAAATACACCAAGGGTAAATATATCATGTTGTTCATTTTGATGCCCAGAAAGAATCTTCATCATGCCTTTATGTGATATACTATAGTTTCATATATCTCAAACAGACCTTCTACTAGCTTACTAAATTATGGAATTACACCTCGAGAAGATTTTGTTTATTTGTTTTGTTTATTTTTCCAAATTCCAAAAACTAGTTCTTTTCAAGCCCCCTTTTCAAATTCTGGCTTATGTGAAAATAATTTTAAATTTACAGAACGTTGCAAAAAATGCACAAAGAACATCCATATACTTTCCTACCAAAACTCAACTACTGCCACTGCCAATATTTTACCCTATTTGCTTTATTATTTGCAGCCATACTTCTATATGTGCACACACACACACACACACACACACACACTTTTTTTTTTTTCTGAAACTTTACATCATGGCCCTTTGCCCCTAAATATTTTCATACGTATTTCCTAGTAAGTCCATTTAGGGATATTCTCTTATATGACCACAAAGAATAGCACTGCATAAATTTATACTATAATACTTTTACTGAATCTACCATTTATAATCAAATTTTGTCAGCTTTTATCAGTTGACCCAAGAGTGTCTTTTATATTTTTTTTCCCCTGCTCTATCATAGGATCCAGAGTTAGGTATGTATTTAGTTGTAATGTGTCTTTAGTGTTTTTATTGTGGAACAGTTCCATAGCCTCTCTTTGTCTTTTATGACATTGACATTTTTAAAGGACACAGTGCTCTCTCCTTTCTTTTAATAAAACATTCCTCATTTTGCTACTGCCTGATGTGATTAGTTGAGGTTAGGTGTTCTTGACCAGAATGTCAAATCTGGAGACATACCAGGTGCATCTGCCTTTTATTCACTCTCTGGAACAATCTGGTAAAGCTGATGCTTGATTTCTCCACTACATAACTAGTATAGCTTTTTCTCTATTGTAATTTAATAAGCAGTCTGACACTCAAAGATAATAAAATATCTTCCTCCTTATCAAAATTCTTGCCTGATCTAATATTTATCATGATGATTTCCCAACTCCAGATCTTTATATTGACCTGTCAGTTCTCAGCGTTCTAGTATAAGGAATAACTCCATTTTCTGCCTTACTTATGGACTCATCAATTTCTAGTTTTTCAATGGTTTATAATTTATTATTGTACTTTATTTTGGTGCTCAACTGGTCCAAGTTGGCAAGTGGAAACACCTTTGGGTTCCTGTGGCCTTGTTAGATAATCTCATCTTTTTTTTTTGGATCACTGACTTCAACCTTCTCCTAAATCCATCATTTTTCTGTGGAGCCTCTAGGTCTCCCTTTCCTTTGCAAAGTTAAAATGTTTTCAAATCTTAGAATTTAAAAGTCACTTTCCATAGGTTCTGAAACTTTCAGTCAACATTACAAAGCAAATTGTCAGTTTAAAGTTTAAAACTCTAATTTTTAAGATTTTAAATATATTAATATTAATAAACAAACTTATAGTCACCCAAGACATGAAAATCTGTAAATATTAAAATATTATATTTTATATTTCTTTCTAACTTATCTAGAACTTCAAAATATGAGTGATATACTTCAAATATTCTATGCCAACTCTGCCAGGTTTTCTCAACATTTCAAATTGACAATGATTTTCTTTTATTTTTTCCTATTAAAAACTGATTTTCAAAAAGTATGCACAGTGTATCTCATTTTACAGTCATTTATTTTAAGCCAACTTTGAAAATTAGTTCAGACATGAAAGCCAAAAGGATTATTTAACAAACTATTCCTTCCCTAGAGAACACATAGGTATAAGCTACAAAGATGGTCTTCTTTTGTTTAAAATATTACACTTACTGAATATATGTTTAGTTGACAATTTGTAAGACTGGTTAAAGAAGTTTTCAGAAATTATATGTCAATTCAAACTCCCCTTAAAATATGTACCCCTTAATCTGTTTTAGCTCAGTCTTATCACTGGAATATAATCCTTCTGTGAACATCTTAAATACATTAACTCATGTTTATGTATATACTTGTTATTCAAAAGATAATTGCTTATGACCATAATTTTAACACTGTGACCTATCTCATCACTTCTCCACTGGTTGAATTATCAGCTGAAAACTTATTAATTCCCTAAGACATATTAACACATTTCATTATCTAGGCAGATCTGCACAATTTTTAAAATTTCTCTTACACAAAGACTCACTTTATTTAAAAAAAAAAAAAAAACAAAAAACAGTGCCACTGGAAATAACAACAAATATCTTCACTATCTGGCAGAGGACAAATGGTTCTGGAGCTTTAATGCAAGTTGGTGGCAAGGCATTTTTCTTAAAATATGAGGTTTTCAAATTGTGTTAAAGAGCATATCTTTTGAAGTATGACTCCAAGCAAAACTGATACTTTCTTTCACTATATATGTCAAATAGCCTTTTTCAAAAAGAAATTAATTTTAGACTTAAGAGGATATGAAAAGAATAGTCTTATTATTTTTAGTTAGCCTGTATTTCTTCCTTGTTCATATGTAGCAGGAAAATTGCGTAATTGCAAAAGAAAGGGGAAAGTAAACCATTCTCTATTACGACCCTAAAGAAATCAGGTTAACAGGGAGCAGCAAGAGCTATACTGTGAAGTGCTGGGATTAATCATAATTCATGTAGCAGATAGCTTTGCCAAAAATGGTCACAATAACATGGGTCCAAATACAACGTGATTTTGACACTCCCATCATCAAAAGGTAGGTCTAAATTTTTTCCCCTTAAAGGCTTGTGAAATCAAAGTCTAAGTAAATCCTGCATTAGACAATAGGTCCAGTTGTTTCTCTTGGGTCACTGTCCTTTGGAGCATTCTTGTAAGCAGGCTGATTGCTCTGAGGTCAGGATGTTTAGAGAAAGCCTAAACTAGCCCACACAGATAAACCACATTAGGAGAAAAACATGCCCAGTCAGCCCCCAGTTCCTGCAGTCCATTGGCATTCCAGCTCCAGCCACAGTACAGTCTAACTGCAATGACATTATAGATCTCACTAGAACTGTCCAGCTGAGCACTTCCCAAATTCCTCACTGAAAGAAACTGAGTGCAAAAATAAAAATTATTATTGTTGTTTTAAGTCACTGGTTTGGGGTGTTTTGTTATAAGACAAAGATAAATGGAACATGGCAGTATTTCAGATAGTGATTTGTGAATAATGAAATGAATTAGAAGAATTAAAGGTGTATAAGTTATATAATTCTTACTCACCTTTCCACAAGAGTGTCTTTCTTCTAATTCTATATAATGATATTGATATTAAAATCCAGAAGCAAAAAAATTCATGAAGAATATGTGGTGAAACTAATTTTGTCTACTGAAAAGAATTAGCAGCAGCATTAAATAGAAGAATGCTGTCAATATGTGAGCATATCTACAAAGTTCCAGAATCTTTGTTTATTACTTGCTTATTCAAAACCAATAATTATATTACACATGCCAAGTTTATCACTCATACAATTAAAAATTTTTTCACATAAATGATTTCATTTGATCTTATAATCCTATGAAGAAGCAGGGCCTGATAAACAGAAAACTGAATTAAAGAAAGGATTGAAGATTAGGGGAGAATAAATTTAATTCAACCAAGTAGAAGATCTTGACCCTGATCTGGGAGTCAAGATCTAAGAATGTGCATGGAATTCAGATGATATATTACACTCTAATTGTCAATGGTCGTGGGATACTCAGTATAGTGTGCCACTCTCCAAGGAACCAAGAGTCAGGTATATATTAAATATTGTGCTCTTAAGTGTTACACTGTTTTGCTTTTTAAATACCCTCCTCTGAAAATCTTGTGTTTTTATTATACTCTGAATCATCACTAAAGGCCATTCCAGGGACTAGTCCCAGGAGTCTAATAATTTTTTAAATGTTAAACAAATAGGTGCTATTTCAAAGTCCTCTAAGGTTTGATTTAATGAATGTCAAGCATCTCAAATCCACAGGATTTTTTTTTTTTTAACATAACGCTACTGGATATCTTCTAAAAAAGAAAAGTTAACATATACACCAAATGTAATTTTCAACGAGTTCCAAGGACAGAAGGACAGAAGAGGTTTGTTGCTATTATTGTTGTTTAGTATACACAAAGTGAATATTATTTATAAGAAAAACAAGCTTTTTAAAACTCTCTTTTAGTGCTTTGCTACTAACCACACCTCCCCAACTATTGGAATAGTTCCATCTCCTTTTAACAACTTCCCATTAAACCTCATGAACCATATCCTGTACTTAATGGGCTGTTAATATTTTAAAGCTTCTGTAGTTCTACTGTAAATCCCTGGTCCCTTTTGCAACATTGAAAAGATATACCAAAAAAATTTTTTCCCAGTTGATGATACAAAGAAACCCACATAACTTGCCTTTTAACATATGAACAATAAGTTGTACCATTACAATAGACAGAATCATAAGAGTATAGCAGGCATAGAAATTATGACAGCTTTATATCTGAAAACATTAAGTATGGCTGGAAACATGCAGACATTTCGCTGGCTTCAAGCCACATGCTTGTCACATTAGCCCAGCATAGGCCACGATGCACTTGCTTAATCACTAACATTAGTGCTTAAAAATAAATAAATAAAAGTAAGGTAATATGTCAAGATAATTTAATCTGATTGTTTATTTATCTCACTTTAGGAAATTCATGCAGACAAAAACAATGATTAGGTAAATTAGTTAATTATCTCAAAGGAAAGCAAACTAGAACTCCAAAAGCATTTTGTACACCTCACATTTTGGGGGAATGTAAATAGCCCAGATCAGATAATTTTTAGTTTCTATCGGTTTTTATGCATGTATACAACCATTTTAATAATTCTTGCCAAGAATTAGAATGGAATAACAGTCTTTATACATATAAAATATTTAATTCCAGAAAAATAAATGTTAAGATAAAACTTGACAGGGCTTAAAATGTCTTAACCAGGAGATAAATGTCTTAACCATGAGAAAGAAAACTACACTATCTGATTCAAACAGATATTTCCTACCTGCAGTCTAGTTTTTCCCTGATCATTCCTCACCTACCCCAAACATCCTTGCTGTCAATCACTCCCCTCTTTCCTTTCCCAACCACCAGACACCTCTCTAACAATTAGAGATTTCACAGCATGAAGTGTTCTGTTGCCCATCAGATAAGTACTCAGAAAATACAGACTTCAACGACTCTGTCTTTAAGAAACACTAAAATATACTTAAAATACTTTCCCTAATGACCTAGATTGTGTTTCTTTGTACAAAAAGCTGAACAGTGGCAGTAGTCAGAATTTTCATCAATCTAATCCTAATTTTTTTTTTTGGGGGGGGGGGTACCAGGGATTGAACCAAGGGGCGCTTAACCACTGAGCCACATCTTCAGGCCTCTTTATGCTTTATTTAGAGACAGGGTCTCATTAAGTTGCTCAAGGACTCACTAAGTTGTTGAGGTTGGCTTTAAACTCATGATCCTCCTGCCTCAGCCTCCCAAATCACTGGGATTATAGGCATGCACCACTGCACCTGGCCTAGTCCTAAATTCTTACTCAATAAATTACACCAATTTATCCTCCTTGTCAGCAAGCTGATAAAAAATTTGGTCTCATTTGCAATGTTTTTGTCTCATTTGCATAGTTCCATCACTCTGTATAGTCACCCAGCTTCCACCTAACTCTTAGCCTTTCAACCGCAGTCTTGTTCTTTCCTAGCTCTGTGGCTGTGCCTCTTACAAGCTCAGAAAACAATTTGTTTTGCTCTCTTTGCCACCAAATTGCTAGTTCTTAAGTTTCAGTTTCACGACATACTTCAATGTAAGCTTTCAGATTTAAAGGTACTGCTAGCTATTGATATCCCCACTCACCTTCAATCCCTACAGTTTTTTTTGTTGTTGTTGTTGTTCTATAATCACTCTTGATATTAACTGCAGTTTTTTTTTTTTAATCCCTGGATTGTTTTACTTATTCTTTTACTCTGTCAGGTCTATCCAAGATTTACAACATTTGCTTTTCTTCTTCAAGATATATATATATATATATATATATATATATATATATATATATATGGAGAGAGAGAGAGACAGAGACAAAGACAGAAACACAGACACTCTTCAGGGTACCACAAATTTCAGGTGGGAACAGTGTTTCCTTGTACACTTGATGTACATACTCTCTTCTTACATAATTCATCTCTAGACAATCATTTGGACAATTCCTTTTTCAGAGGCCCTTTGTAGGAACTCAAAATGATGATTTTGATTCCACAGCTCAAATATACCACTTTACTTTATAATGTCTAAATATTTCAATAATATTCCACTTGCTTGTATTAGCATGAGAATAGAACCCTTTTTCCCCCGAATTACTCAGCAATAAAATTAAAAGCCGAGCAAGGCAAAATCTAAGAATCCTTCTAATAATAAACGCCCATAAAAAAATGCCTTTAATAATGAAGGGAGCCAACAAATAAATGAACTCATACTTCATCTCAAAACCCTAGAAGAGGAAGAGCAAAAAACAGCAAAGGTAGTAGAAGGCAAGAAAGAATTAAAATCAGAGCGGAAATCAATGAAATTGAAACAACAACAAAAAAAAAAAATTGAAAAAATTGATAAAACTAAAAGTTGGTTCTTTGAAAAAATAAATAAGATCGACAGACCCTTAGCCATGCTAATGAAGAGAAGAAGAGAGAGAACTCAAATTACTAACATACGGGATGAAAAAGGCAATATCACAACGGACACTACAGAAACACAGAAGATAATTAGGAATTATTTTAAAACCCTATATTCCAATAAAATAGAAGATAGTGAAGATATCAATAAATTTCTTAAGTCATATGATTTGCCCAGATCGAGTCAGGAAGATACACACAATTTAAAAAGAACCAATAACAAAGGAGGAAATAGAAGAAGCCATCAAAAGACTACCAACCAAGAAAAGCCCTGGACCGGATGGATATACAGCGGAGTTTTACAAAACCTTCAAAGAAGAATTAATACCAATACTTTTCAAGTTATTTCAAGAAACAGAAAAAGAAGGAGCTCTTCCAAATTCATTCTATGAGGCCAACATCACCC
>NW_025999990.1:3736717-3759194 GCF_001458135.2 Marmota marmota marmota | reverse complement strand
TATTAAAAAAAAAAAAAAAAAAAAAAAAAAAAAAAAAGAGCTATGTAATGTTTTGAACAACCAATAAAAAAAATTTAAAAAAAAGATTTCATATATGAAAAAAAAATAATGAAGGCAGTACTTCCAAAGAAGAAAAGTCTAGGGCATATGAATACCCTAAACCTTCAAAGTCCTAGGTTCATCATGAATCAAATTTGTACAAGTTTTTCAGTAATGTTGCCAATATAGCCTGCGTGGGTCAACTGCAGGATGAAGGAAGATTTCCAGGACTATCAAACTATGAATTCATGTATACCTTGGAAAAAACCCACTCACCTAATGTAACCTCAGAGCTAATAGGAACCCTTTCTTGCATGTTGTGGTCTCTTCTCAAAAATGTTCTCCATTAATAATTTCAAAATTAGTTTTGAAGGCATTTCAAACACATCAAATTCTCAACTTTTCTTCACCCAAAATTCCAGTCTTGACTAATTTCCTAGGGAATGTCACTAATATGTTTACATGGGAAGAATATCTTCTTTGCATAAAATAACTCTAAATCTCTATCTATAGAATTTATTTTCCTCTTATGGAAAAAATATTTAACAGCAACTAGCTTATATGCTCTTTCCATGGGATGTAAACAAATAAAAATATATGGAATTTCACTACTTCCTTAAAGTTACCATATGTGTACACTACAGCAAAGTTATTGTAATCAGACATCATAAACCCATATTCAATACTCTGTAGAAACAAAATAACTGTACAACATCCTACATTAAAATATCATTTGGCTATTTAATTACAATTAACATGTCATTCTATTTTCTCTAAGATAAGCCCAAATCTTCATCTTTTTTTTTAATGTGAGAACTCATTGCCCAGATTCCTATATACTATATTTTTCTGACATTACTACAATACATAACAAAATGATTGGCACAGAGAGGATACCACCTTTTCTTAGTCATTCCTCCTCATGCTATAATTTTCTTAAACATTTTATTATTTGGGGATTTTTTTTTAGAATTTTTTTTGTTCCTATTGGTTAAACATGATAGTAGAATGTATTTTGACATATTACACATATATGGAGTATAAGTTCTCTTTCTTCTGATTGTACATGATGTAGAATTACATTGGTGGTATAATCATATATGTTAGACTTTGTTTCTTAAGAGCAATTTTAGATCCACAGTAAAATTCAGAGAACGGTAGAGTATTTTTCCATATACTCTCTACCCCATTATCAAATCTACCACCAGAGTAGTACATTTGTTACCACTAATGAAATTGCATTGGTCCATTGAACCATTTCTCTATTCTTTCATCAATACTGTGCCATCTTGGTTCCTGTAGCATTATGATAAGTCTTGAAATACAGCAGTGTGAATCCTACTATTTTGTTCTTCCCCTTCAATAGTATGTTAGCCATTCTGTAACATTCTAACATTCTAACATAAGCCTTAGAATGTTTGTCAGTACTCACAAAATAATTTATTGGGATTTTGACTGATATTGCACTGAATCTATGGATCAAATTAGAAAGAACTGATAGCTTGACAAATTGAATCCTCTCATTCACAAACATGGAACATTCCTTAGTTCTTTGATTTATTTCATCAGTTTTGAGGTTCTCCTCTAGATCTTGAACATATTTTGTTGCATTTATACCTAAGTATTTCATTTGGGGGATACTAATGTAAATGATATTATGTTTAATTTCAAATTTCACTTGTTCATTGCTGGTATATCAGAAAGCAATTGACTTTGGTACATTAACCTTGTATTCTGAAAATTTGCTAAAATCAATCATTAGTCCCAGAAGTTTTTTGTATGTTTGCTTGTTTTGTTATTCCTTTGGATTTTCTACATAGACAACTGTCATCTGTAAACAAAGACCATTATTTCTTCTTTCCCAACATAGATAACTTTTATTTCCTTTTTTGTTTTACTGCATTAGCTAAGACTTCTAGTATAATGCTGAAAAAAAAAAAGTAGTGAGAAGAAATATCTTGCCTCATTCCTGATCTTAGTGGGAAAGTTTCTATTACCATCAAGTGTGATGTTAGCTGTAGTAGCTGTAATGTGGATGTTGTTTATCATGTTCAGGAAGTTTTCCTCTATTCTCATTTCATAATAAGTTTTTTAATCAAGAAATCGATTAGATTTTACCTTTTTATGCATCTATTGATATGATCATGCGATATTTCTTTAACCTTTTGATGTGATGAGTTACATTAATTGATTTCTGAATGTGGTACCAGCCTTGCATAACTGAGATAACCCCAACTGGTCATGATATATAATACTTTCCATAGACTGTGAAATTCTATTTGCTTATATTTTGTTAAGGCTTTTTAAATCTATGCTCATGAGAGATACAATTCTATAGTTTTCTTATATGTTTGTCAGTTTAGGCATTAGGGTAATACTGCTTCATATAATGTTAGGAAGCATTCCTACTGCTTCTATCTTCTGAGCAATTGTACAGATTTGCCATAATTTCTTCTTTAAACATTTGGTAGAATATATCTGGGCCTGGTGCCTTCTGGTTTGGAAGGTTATTCATTGCTGATTTAATTTATTTAATAAATATAGTTCTTCTCAAATTGTCTAAATTTTATGTGAGTTTCCACAAATTGTGTCTTTCAAATCAGTATATTTTGGGGCTGGGTTTATGGCTCATTGGTAGAGCGTTCGCCTAGCACGTGTGAAGCACTGGGTTCAATCCTCAGCACCACATAAACACAAATAAATAAATAAATAAATAAAGGTATTGAGCCCAACTACCACTAAAAAACATTTTTAAAAATCAGTATATTTTATTTAGGTTGTCAAATATGAGGGCCTAGAGTTGTTCACAGTATTCACAATATTCCCATTACCTTTTCAATGTCCTTCTATATATATATATATTTGTCAATGGACCTTTATTTTATTTATTTATATGTGATGCTGAGAATTGAACCCAGTGCCTCATACATGTTAGGCAAACACTCTACCACTGAGCTACAACCCCAGCCCAATGCCCTTCTTTTTTAACTGCATTAACTTGGATTCCTAGCAAAATGTCTATGAGATCTTTAGTGATATGCCCCTCTTTAATTTCTGATGTTAGTAATTTGTGTCCTTTTTTTTTTTCCTGGTTCTGGGGACTTGGGGGTTGAACCCAGGGGTCCTTTGTTCATATTTTATCTTCCACTCTTTTCCTGCCTTTTGTGGTTTTAACTAAGCACAGTGCAAGATTACAGTTTTTCTCCTTTCTTAGCATATCATTTATACTTCTTTTCCCCCCTATTTTTAGCAGTCCACATAGTGTTTGCCACATATGTTTACAATTAATCTAAGTCCACTTTCAGATAATGCTATCTCATTTCACAGAGATGATGAATTCCTTATAACAATAAAATAACCCTGATTTATTTCTCCTATTTCTTGTATTATTCCTGTCATTCATTTCATACATATAAATATACACACATATATTGCACACATATATAACCAGACATCTCTATACACATATGACATATACATAAGCATACATAATCAAATGTTGCTACTATGATTCTAAGCAAACTTATCTGTCAGATCAATTAAGAATAAAAAATAGAAGTTTAAATTTTACCTTCACTTATTCCATTGTCAATTCTCTTCCATTCTTTATACAAGATCCAAGTCTCTAACTTCTATTATTTTACTTCTCCCTAAAGAACTTTCTTTCACATTTGTTGCAAGCTAGGTCTATTCAATTTTTGTCTGAGATCTTTGTTTCCTATTCATTTTTAAAGGATAATTTTATGGGATATAGAATTGTAGGTTAGTGATTTCTTTATATGTATATTTCACACCTTTGGCTTCTTACTTGCATGATTTCCGGAGAGAAGCAAATATAGTTTTGCTCCACTATAGGTTAGGTGTCTTTTTCCTCTGGCTTTTTTCAGGATTTTTTCTTATTCTTTGATTTTCTATAGTTTGGAAATGATATGCCTAGGTATAGTTTTGTGGGGGGTTATTTTTTGTTTTTGTTGTTGTTTGTTTATTTTTGTTTTGTTGGTATTTATTTTGCTTAGTGGTCTTTGTGCTTCCTGGATCTATGGTTTCGTAACCAACATTAATTTGGAGAAATTCTCAGTCATTATTTCAAATCTTCTGTTATTTCAAGTCTTCTGTTCCTTTCTCTCTTATTTCCTTCTGGTATTCCTATTACATGTTATACTTTTTTAAATTGTCTCATAGTTCTTGGATATTTTGTACTCTTTTTCTCCCAATCTTTGCTCTCTTTGCTTTCAGGTTTGGAAGCGTATATTAGTATATCATCAACCTCAGAGATTTTTTCCTCCAGCCACTTCCACTTTACTTATAAGACCATGAAAAGCATTCTTAATTTCTATTACAGTGTTTTTGAGCCCTATTATTCTTTTTTTTTTCCATAGGATTTCCATCTCTTTGTTTTCATTGCTCATCTGCAATTGCATCCTGTTTGCATTTGACATTAGAGCCATTAGCATGTTAATCTGTTGTTTTGAATTCTATCTGAGAATTCCACTGTCTCTGCCATGTCTGGTTCTGATGCTAGTTGTGTCTCTATAACTGGGTTCTTTGCTTTTCAGCATACCTTTTATTTTTTAAAAAAATATATAACTAGGGCTGGGGATGTGGCTCAAGCGGTAGCATGCTCGCCTGGCATGTGCGGGGCCCTGGGTTCGATCCTCAACACCACATAAAAATAAAATAAAGATATTGTGTCCACCTAAAACTAAAAAATAAATATTTTTTTAAAAAAATATATATCTAAATATGATGTACAGGTAAAAGAAATTTCTATAAATAGGCCATTATTAATATGGTAGTAAGGTGAGCAGGGAGAGGAGATGTTCTATGGTCCTGTGATTAGGTCTCAGTCTTTTAATTTGTCTAGCCTGTAGACTGAATTTCACAAGTATTTTTCAGTATTCTCCCCAACCCCTTTAGGTGGAGTAGGATGGTTAAAGTTGGCCAGAGTTGGGTAATTCCCTTCCTCTAGATCAGGCAGGCTTCGATCAAACCCCACCAAGATAAACTCTGGTTAACTAGTTTCTTCTCAGAACAGACCTTCTTAAGAAAAATGGACTGCACTGGCATATTTCAAAATGAATTTTCCCTTCCTCCATTCTCTGATACCTGCTAGAAACATGAGGGAATTTTCTCCAGTGATTAATTGTGAGAACATAGTTAAGCTCACAAAATTGTTGGGAACCCCCTGTGACTGGAACCTCCTAGAGTTTTTAACTCTCAGAGTTGTCCACACAGACTCCAGAAATTTATCAATTACAGGTCAGCTTTTCCTACTCCAGCACTGGTTCTCATGGAGGTTTCTGATCTGGTGTACTGTGATTCTCTACACAATCATCTATCTCTCCAATTTAAGGAACAGCGGTCTGCTCTTTGACTCCAATTCTTTTGCAAATCTAAGAAAAGTTGTTGATTTTTCAATTTGTTCAGCTTTTTACTCATTGTTAGGATGGCAAATTCCAAACTCCTTATATGCAAAAACTGCAATTCTTTAATTTTTTTAACTTCCCCCTCTCTTTTTCTCCCATCTCACCTATATCCTTCACTCTCTTTACCTTTATCTTCATTATCACTTGTGAAGTTTTCATGATTTAATTTCCAACTTAAGTCATTCTAATACTCTGTACTTTCATTTGACATTATTTCCAAAGGCACTGTCCTCCCTCCATCTCAGCCAACCACTTCCATAGTTCCATCCAAGATTTTGTAATTACTCCTGTTATGCATTTCACTCTCTTACTACTATCTATCTTCCCAGGTTCTTATCATTTTTTATATTCATCACTGCCTTCATGTAATTTCTTTCTGCTTTAATCCATAGCCAATTATTAACATCTCCTTTTTTTCATATACCCTTATGTCTTTTACTTTTCTTTCCCTCCAAGGTATTGGCTTGCAAAACTCTTATTCTAGGAAAATCCACCTGTCCTACATCTGCACCCAACCAGGTAAATGTGACTGATGAAAAAACACAGCATACCAACTGATATCATTTAATATTCAACCATTAACTCTAACTAGGCCCTCAGTTATATTCAACAATGATACTATATTTCATTACTCTCATATTTTAATCAATGATTATTTCATACTTCTCTAAAACTTCCTTATTTACTTTCAACTGATGACTGCTCCATAAGAGAATAAAAGCAAGCAGAACAAAACTTCCAGATTCTCCTACATCAAATTTGAATAACTACATTCTGACACACATATTTTTTACTCCCTCCTATTACAATTAATACATTTTCAAGGTTTCCGTTCAAGGACATTGCTTCATATTCAGTACTGAATCCCATCCCTTTCAGCCTTCTCAAGGACATTGTTACTATAGTTTTCCCTTCTTTCCTACACTATAAATTTTTACCTCCTTTTGGTTATTCTTATTATCAGATAATATGTATATTTCCCCATCCTAAAGATCAAAACAAGATGAAATTTTTAAAACTTACATGGGTTCCATGACTCCTTCAGCCTGATTCTCTGATCTGCTTCATAGCAAAACTCACTGAAAAAGTTCTATGTATTCACTGACTCCACTTCGTTTTCTTCCACTTTTTTTCGTGAACCCATTCCAGTATGTTTTTCATCTCACCCCTCTATTAAATACATGATTTCAAGGCCATCAATAGCCTATCTCTTAATATAATTGTAATTTACGGGGCCTCACCTCATTTTAGTCCAACTATCAGGATCATCTGATATACTTCATCATGCCTCAGAATATCATTCTCTTAGTTCTCCTATCTCACTGGCTTCTTTTTCTCAGTCTCTTTTATTGAGTTTTCCTTTCTCTCTAACCTTTAAACACTGAAGCAATCCAGATTAAATCTTTGGAACTCTCCTTTTCTCTACATATACTTCACTTCCTGGGTTATCTCATCTAACTCAATGGCTTTAAATTACATCTGTATATTGATGTCTCACAAATTGTTAATTCCAATGTCATTCTCCTTACTGAAATCCATTTATCCAGTTGGCTATTTAATATTTCTTCTTGGCTATATAATAAGCATCTTAAAATCAGCAAAATTAAAATAAGCTCTTGATCTTCCTTTATAAACCTGCTCTTCAGAGCATATTTTCCTTTGTAAAAAGCAACTCCATTCAAATAATCAGTCTGAAAGTGATATTTTCATTAACCTCTTTCTCCCATACCTCCATGAAATTATGAAAATCTGTTGACTCTACCTTCTAAGTATATATTTAGAATGGGACTATTCACCACCTCCACTGCTGCTACCTTGGCCCAAGTTCCTATTGTGTGTGAGTGGAAATATTCAGTAACTTTTAAGGGGTAATTCTTTTATCCTGGCTCCTCTATAATGTATTATCCATCCAGAAGCCTTTTTTTTTTTTTTTCTAGCTCAGAGTAAAAAAGACAATCTTTATCATGGTTTCCAATGTCATAAATGACTTGGTCTATGAACCTACATGAACCTATATGATCTTAGCTTTGGTCTTGTTCCCCATCATTTAGCTACTGCCACATTGGTCTATTAATTATTCCTGGAATATGTTTAACTTGCTTCTGATTCCAAACTTTTCCTCTTCCTGTTTCCTTTAATCAGAATGCCTTCCCCCCATATACACACGGTTTAGTTACTCCATCACTTCAGATTAGTCTCTAACTAAATGCCACCTTTAAGAAATGCCTTCTTGACCATCCTATATGAAATGGCAATTTCCACACTCATATGTAAACACTTTATATGACTACCCAGACTCTATTATTTTCTTGCATTTATCAATACCTACCTTATTTTTATCTTGCTTTTCATCTTTGTCATTTACTAAAACATAAGTTCTTCAAAAGAGAGTTGGAATTTCATTTGTGCATTGCTGTGCTTCAGCACTTAGAATGCAATTCATAATGAGTGCTCAATAAAAATAAATAATTTCATTCATATAACACATTCTCCCAATTTTAATTCACTATGTAAGATTCTTCACATGAGTTGTAATTAAGAAAATATATTTAACATAGTTTTTCAATATATGCAGTCTAAGTTACTTAAAGGATTTCTTTTCTGTTAAAATCACATACTCTAGAAAGGAAAACACAATACACATTTGTGGTTTCAGAAAATTATAAAACTTATAAAATTATAAAACTTCATTCATCATATTTTTTTCTTAAAAAACTATTTGTGGGGTTGGGGATGTGGCTCATGCGGTAGTGCGCTCGCCTGGCATGGGCGCGGCAGCAGCGCTGGGTTCGATCCTCAGCACCACATTAAAAAAATGAATAAAATAAAGATGTTGTGTCCACCGAAAACTAAAAAAATAAATATTAAAAAGTTTTCTCTCTCTCTCCTCTCTTAAAAAAAAAACCTATTTGTGCTTGAAGGAAAAGAAAATACATAATACTGGCAGGTGAAAAGGAGTGAGAAATGGCATAAAAAAGAAGAGTTGGTAGTCCCCAAAACAAACTTGGCCCATGTCACAAACTCTCAAGTCCCAGACTTTGTAGATAATCAACAATGCAATATATGCACCTGTGTTATAAAAATAGCATCTCTTCCTATATAGATTATTTTGATATATAAAATCAATCACATTATACTCACAGTGTATACTGAGCTATTTGAATAAATTATGTATAGAAGTTACAACTAATAGTTGTTAACTTTCCTTCTCTGTTGAGAAGTGAAAATTATATATATGGCCGGGCGTGGTGGCACCTGCCTATAATCCCAACAGCTTGGGAGGCTGAGACAGGAGGATCGTAAATTCAAAACCAGCCTCAGCAAAAGCGAGGTGCTAAGCAACTCAGTGAGACCCTGTCTCTAAATAAAATATAAAATAGGGCTGGGGATATGGCTCAGTGGGCCGAGTGCGCCTGAGTTCATTCCTGGTACTCCCCCAAATACATATATGATGCACGATATGGAATTTTGATGTAAGTATATATTGTAGAATGGCTAAATCAAGCTATTTAACATATATATTACCTCACATACTTATTTTTCTGTGAAAAGACAACTTAATATTCACCCTCTTAGCAGTTTTTAAGTACATAACATATTGTTATTAACTGCAGTTAGCATGATGTACAATAGATCTTTTGAGCTTATTTCTCCCATCCAACTCAAATTTTGTGTCCTTTCACTGTTTCCAAATCTCTATCCCCCAAGCTCTAGCAACCAATATTTCACTCTCTTTTTAAAGTTTGACTTAATTCGTCTCTGGGATATCATTTAGACAACTTCTTTTTCAACTCTTATGGTCCTTATGTAAGTGAAATCATGTGGATTTGTCTTTCTGTGATGGCTTATTTCACTTAGCATAAATGTCAAACACTGTGTTGTCACAAATGACAAGATTTCTTTCCTTTCTTAAGGGTGAACAGTATTTCATTATGTGTATATGCTATTTTTTAATCGATTCATTTGTCAATGAACTCTTAGGTTAATTCCACATGCTACAATGAATATGGGAATTCTGACATCTCTTCAACATACTGATTTCACATTTTTTTTGGATAAATATCCAGTACTGGAATTGCTGGATCCTATAACAGTACTATTTTTAATTGTTTCTAAGGAACTACTACATAGTTTTCCATAATGGCTATACAGCTTCCTTTTCCTTATTTTTGAATAAGAAGTTTCCAATTAGAAGGGAAGTGTTTAAAACCCCGATTTCTATAAGTGACTCTAATCTAATAGAATCCTATTCTTTTTCAACAGCATTTTCTTCCTATACCAGCTGTTTCTCATCTTATGATGTCAATCTTTCCTGTAAGCTAGCTGGTCCTGCTAGTTTTCAAATTGAACTTTAAGTGACTAGGAGAATTTAGCAGATCATCACAAGGTAAGAAAACAATAAGATAAATATGATGCATTTTGGTGCTGAATCAATTTTGTTTAAAAAAATAGAGTTATACTGGAAAAGGAAAAGATAGAAAAATAACCAGTAATTAAAAATATTTATATTAAAATAAATGTGAATTAATGTAAGATTGTCACAAGCTAAACTTCTAGATTCCTCTGTAGTTCATATTACTGTGCTCTTAAGTATGAGGAATGAGAGAACTTAAGATGCCTTACTATGTATCCCATTAAGTCTTTTACTAAGACAATCAGTCCCACAAAGGTGAAAATATTAACAATATCTATCACTTGTAGAGTATTAACTTAAGCCAGAATTATTCTAAAAAAAAATGTACACGAATTACTTAATTCTCAAAAGCACTCATTGAGGAAAGTACATTATTATTATAATCTTTATTTTATAGGTGAAAAATTTTAAGCACAAAGAAAAAATAAAATTACCTATACCATACCATTAGGAAGGTAATAAAAGAAGAAAAATCTTTACTGTAATAAATGCTTAATATATGATATTTTGGGAAGAATATAGAATTAAAATAAAATGGAAACTTTTAGAATCAGAAAAAATTAAATTGTAACAGTGGAAAGACAAACATTAATGAAGTCTCAGGTGTTCATAAAGGTAGTTCTTGGATAAATGGATTAGAATTATAGATTCATATATAAGTACTTCTGTGTGAAAACACACACACACAAACACAAGCATAAATACACTGACACATGTACACATATACAATGAGTGCACATGTGCATATATACACAGTATTTGACCAAATACACGTGATTTAATGTCACAAAACAATGCCCTAGAAATAATTTTAAAGAAGTAATTTTATTATGCTTATCTTGACTAGGCATTGCAAAGTATTTACACATTATACATTTATAAGCACACACACCAATAATATGTTCCTACACAAGCAAATTTGGAAAAGAAGGTGTTTTGTATATATCTGCTTTAGCAAAAAGGTTATGGGTGATTCATATTGAAGATACAATATATAATGCTTTGTTATAAGAAAATTTTGGTCAAAAACAAAAACATTGCTATGAAAAATATAGATTTTATATCATGGAACAACTAAAAACAAAATAAATGCTGAAATTCAATTAATATGATTGAAAATAAATAATTTAAATAATTGAAAATCATATCTTTAATTCAAAAAAACACTGATAACAGTGCTTTTATGAAAATATAACTTTTTTAAAATATCTTTTTAGTTGTAGATGAACACAATATCTTTATTTTATTTATTTATTTTTATGTCATGCTGAGGTTCAAACTTAGTGCCTCATGCATGTGAGGCAAATACTCTACCACTGAGACATAACCCCAGCCCCAAACATATAGCTTTTTACAATTGTCTTATGTGTACCACGGTACTCTTTACAACTTTATTTCATGAATATCAAGTTTTAGTAAAATATAACTTCCTTAGTAGTTCTTTAATAAACAGCAGTAACCTCCATATCAAAAGTTAATGTTCATGGAACTGCATTTGCTTATCTATAGCACCAAAAGAAGAACTTCTCTTTTGATCAATTTCTAGCCTCTTAGAATGACCTTAAAGACCTAGCAACAGGCATCCATATCTTAAAGAATCACTGGCTAAAACTATAGGCAAGCTCAGCTGGACATTTTCTCACAAGACAATAGTTTTTCAAAAGGAACTCTGTGGTAAGCCTATATTTTTCTAAATCTCTTTCCACTTTTGAGAAAGTAAATAAATGAAAGCTTGGCATGATACCCATACAAGATTGCAAGCCTTAACATAAACTGTCAATCACAGCTTTTCCCAGGCAATTTTCTTTAGTAGGATAATGCATTACTCAGGTTTTACAGAATATTTCCAATAACAAGCACAACAGGAATTTTTAAGTAAACTTTGTTCAATATTATCTATCAGCATCTAACTGTAAAAGAAGTTTAATATTTAAAATAAGATAAAATATAAACAATATTATTAATAACTCCTAATTGTCCAGTTAAATTACATAAATGCAGAATTTTCTACTATCCCCCCAAAATGTTTTTATCTACTATCTGCCATTTCTAATCTCATAAAAAACTGCATTTATATTTTGATACCATAATGTTAAAGCTATTTTACAATAAAACCATATCTTATTTTTACACAAGAACAATTAAATTAATGATAATAAAGGGCTGATAAAATACATAGTCTGTATGTTCACAGTTGTCATAAAAGACTGCTATTCTATTGGTGTTTTAGACTGTTTATTTCCTGTCTAAACAAATACAATTACAATTTCCTTTTGCCTCTACCAGACCAGAAGTCTATTATTATAATTCATTCATATGATAAATGTTAAATGCTAAAGATGGTTTCAGAACACAATTCCCCAAGATATGTGACTTGCATACTGAGAATGTTAAACTTAAGGAATTTGAGAAATGGCTGATATAGGAAGGACTTATTGATCACCTCCTTCTCTTCAGAAATAAGTCGTAAGACCCTGAAGTGCCATATACCTGAGGAAAAGAGCATCCTTTTCTCTAAAGATGAAGGGATAAGGAATACTGAGAGGAATCTGAGTGAACAGACCCTGCTAACCTTCCCCGCACCCCACCCTTAACTCATACCCTTTGTCCCATTACATTTTCCCACAACTTTCTTCTTCATCAGACCTAATGTAAAAACTGTCAAGTTTAGCCATTTCTTCGAATTTGTATTTTCTAATAAAGACACATGTAACATAAAAATTACATTAAATAAATCTATATCCTTTTCTTCTGTTAATCTGTCTTTTTTAGTTTAATTTTTAGACTCAGCCAGGACTCTAAAAAGGTCAAAAGAAGGTTTTTCCTGCACGACAATGAACTATGAAAAATAAGCCAAACTATGAGCTTTTCTTTAGGGATAAAATTCATTTATGAACTTTTCTTTAGGGATAAAATTCATTTATATAATACTAGATGGAAAGGTGTTGCAAAAAGAATATAAAGTCATATAGAAGTTAAGATTAGTCTTGGTTTCTTAAGGGTGATTGGAGTTGGATCAAAAAGGATAGATAGAATTTTGTGATGTTTCAGAATAGGCAAAAAATAGCTCAAGTATAAGATTATTTTAAGTAAAGCAAAAATTGTGAAAATGTGTTTTTTACAATAAAGTATCCTTCATCCCTATCTTACCTCATATCAAAAATCAACTGAAGATGGATCAAAGATCTAAATGTAAGAGCTAAAACTATTATTTATTTATTTATTTATTTGGTGGGGGGTGGGTACTGGGAATTGAACTCGGGCACTCAACCACTCAGCCACATCCCCAGCCCTTTTTTTGTATTTTATTTAGAAATAGGGTCTCACTGAGTTTCTTAGCACCTCACTTTTGCTGAGGCTAGAACTGAACGTGCGATTCTCCTGCCTCAGCCTCACAAGCCTCTGGGATTACAGACATGCGCCACTGTGACCAGCCAAAAAACTATTTTTTTTAAATCCTACAAAAAACATATAATTAAATCTTTAAAGCCTTGTATTAAGCAGTAATTTCTTAGATATGGCATTAAAAGCACAAAAGAAAAATTAGACAAACTGGAATCCATTGAAAATAAAAAATATTTGTGCTTCAAAATACACTAATGAGAAAATCAAAAGAAAAATAGAATTGGAAAAATATTTGCAAATCATGTATTTGATAAGAGCATAGGCTACAGAATTTTAAACAACTAGTATAAATTAAGAAACAATAAAGACAAATAACCCAATTAAAAATGATGAAAGATGTGAATAGATATTTCTCCAAAGAAGACAAACAATTATCAATAAGCAAATGAAAAGATGATCAAAATAATCCATCATTAGGGAAAATGGAAACAGAAATAAGATAAAGGTTGGGGCTGTGGCTCAGTGAGAGAGCACTTGCCTAGCATGAGTGAGGCACCAGGTGCAATTTTAGCTCAAAATATAAGTAAGCAAAATAAAGGTCCATTGACAACTAAAAAATATTTTTTTAAAAAAGTAAGATACCACTCCACACCCACTAGCATGGTTATAATAAAAAAGATGATAACATTGGGCTGGGGTTTTGGCTCAGCAGTAGAGTGCTTGTCTAGCACATGCAATGCACTGGGTTCAATCCTCAACACTACATAAAAATAAATAAAATAAAGGCATTGTGTCCAACTACAATTAAAAAAATATTTTTTAAAAAAAGATGATAACAAGTATCAATGAGGATGCGGAGAAATTGGAGCCCTAAAACACTGCTGATAGGAACATAAAACAGTGCAGTCACTTTGGAAAATAAATCAAGAGTTCTTCAAAAAGTATCAATGACCCCACAATTCCATTCTTTGGAATATACCCAAGAGAATTAAAAGGGTGTCAACCCAAAAACTTGTAGTTGAATATAAATAACAGCAATGTTCATAACAGCCAAAATGGGGAAACAACTTAAAAGTCCATCAAGTGAAATGTATAACTAAAATGTAATATATTCATACAATGGAATATTATTCAGCCATAAAAATGAATGAAGTGTTGCTTCACGCTCATGAAGTTCATGGATGATCTTTGAAAAACTTATAAGAAATAGATTAGACCAAAAGTCCTATTGTGTGGTTCTCTTTATATGAAATATCCAGAATAAACAAATCTATAGAACAAAAAATGTGGATTAGTGGTTACCTAAGTGCAGGGGGAAGAAAGAATGAGCTGATGATGGAAATTTTCAAACATTAGCCATCCTGATGGTTAATTTTATGTGGCAACTTGTCTAGATTAAGGAATAGCTTTAGAGAACTGGTGTGGGATTATTTCTGCGTATGTCTGTGAGGATGTTTCCAGAGTCAGTGGATCTAAGCAGGTAAATCTGCTCTCAATGCCAGCAGGAACTACCCAATCAGAGGGAGTCTCAAAGGAATATTGATTTCCTCTCTCTCCTGGTGCTAGGATCAGGTTCCCTGGATCTGAGGCCTTTGGACTTGGCCTGGGCCAGGCTGCTCATATCCCAGTTCGAGCTTGCCCTGGGATTTCTCATCTTCCTCAAAGTCTGAGCTAATTCTCCTAATAAATTCCCTCTCATATATTTCCTACTGCCTTTGTCTTTCTGGAGAATCCTGACTAATTCAATGGTGATGGTTGCACATCTTTGTGAATATACTAAGGCCATTTTGAGAGGTAAATTTTACATCTGTAATTTGGCATTTTAAATTTAAATCTTTGAAAACCTCAGCTGAAAATCAATAAGAATTAGAAGCAAGGGCTTGCATAAACTCTTCTTAAGATAAAATATTTCTCTTGGGCATTTTTAATTCAAATAAAACTAATCCTAAGTTTACATTAGGAAAAAAATCATTAAAGAATGAATAAAAAGACAACACTAATGCACTAGAGGTTATGTATCTTTTTGGATGCTACCTACCCAATTTTAATCACAAAATATTGAAGGTAAATTATTAATATAATCTTACCTACTACTTAGATTCTAATAGCTTACACTTAAAATAGAATTTAAAAGCCCATTGGGGCTGAGGTTGTAACTCAGTGGTGGAGCGTTTGCTTCCCACATGTGAAGCGTTTGCTTCCCACATGTGAAGCACTGGGTTTGATCCTCAATACCACATAAAAATAAATAAATAAAATAAAGGTATTGTGCTCATCTACAACAACAACAACAAAAAGAATGTAAAAGCCCATTATTCAGAATCCTTTCACGTTTTACATATAGGAAGCAATACCAATAATAAACAAATCTATATTGACCGTTCATCTTAATTTGTTTTTTCGTAAATAACAAAATTTTTAAAAGCAGCATCCTTTATAAGAAATCAGTAGTTGACCAGCAGTGAGCTCATCACAGGGTTCAGCTGAAACAATATACAACTAAAGAGGCCAAAGTTGTTTTTCAGGCAGTGACCACTTTTTCTTTTCTTTTTAAAGCATAGCTTACTTTGATTTCCCCCTTCATCACTACTTCTCTTCTCCTAAGTGTAATCAAGCAAGGAAAATTCCACTTTGAAGCACAGATCATGAAAAGAGAATAAATCAAAGCTTTCCTCTGAAAGCTTCTGTTCCCCGAAGATCTACTATAGAACTCCTGAACTAGGCAATTAAGTGGGCAGTTTCAGTTGGAAAATCAAGTTCTTAAAGACTTAAGTGTACTCAACCTCATTCACTTATGAACCAAATGTATTATTTGTGAGCTGGGAATTTTAAAAACTATCTTATCATACTGACTGTAGATTCTGGAAAATAGGTGAATAAAGTTAACAAAATCTCTTGTTCTTAGGATAACAAAGTTCTGAAAATGCAAATGAATGATATACATATCATTAATGGATTGTACATTGAACGTTGGGGGGTAGGGAGGTTATTTCCTCTATTGCTGCATTTCAGATTAGACCTCTGAGAACATTTTCACAAATGATCCTATTACAATATATTTTGAAACACAGTAATCAAATAAATATTAAAGTTGCATCTTTAAGCCACAAAATGGTACATTCATGCACAAGAACCTCAAGTAAGTTCTATAGGGAAAAACAGTTAACTTATTTCAATGAATTTATCAATAGTTTCACTGACTATTTATCCTGACTTTTCAACTATACTGTCTTTTTTTCATTATTCCTTTTTTTAACCTTTATTTATTTATTTTTATGTCATGCTGAGGATCAAAACTAGTGCCTCACATGTGCTAGGCAAGTACTTTGCCACTGAGCTGTGAGCCCATCCACTTAACTATATATATTGTCTTGACCAATGGATTCTACATCTATTTCTAGGACTTAATACTGATTATATCTCAGTATCAGCCCATAGCATTTTGTCTTTTCCCTTAATTCCTTTGGAAGTCTGTCCACTCCTTTGGTTTTAACTCTTTCCCTGCTGATATACATTTACTTTTTTTTTTTTTTTTTTGGTATTGGTAATTGAGCCCAGGATGCTTTACCACTGAGCTACATTCCCAGTCCTTTTCTTTTTTTATATTGAGACAGGGTCTCACTAACTTGCTTAGGGCTCCATAAATTGCAGAGGCTGGACTCTTAACTCGTGATCCTCCTCCCTCAGCCTCCAAGTCCCTGGAATTATAGGTATGTACCAATACCGGGCTAAACATTTACTTTTTATATGCAACATTGGCATTTACTTATTGTATGCTAGACTGTATTTTCTCTTACCTAATGTATCTTTGTATCCTAAATGTTCTTCTATTTCTCTCACATTCTAAAGTCAATAAACTCAATTATTCCATACTTATGAATGAAAAACTCATTCTCATCCCACAAGTTGAAATTTGATATAAACTACTCTTTGGTTTTCACACAGAACAGATGTGTCTTTGTGATATGTCTATTTAATAACATATATTTCCCAATCTACAATTCTACAATATAGTATTTGTCTCCTAACTGGTCTTTCTATCCCTAATCCGATTTAGCCATTATTAGGTATATAGTCTCAAAACATTATTATCTTATTATTAAGGAAAAAAAGACCCTGAACTTAAAATAAGGCATACTTCCTAAATTAGTCCAATTAGTGATTCTAGATTAATCCACTTTTTATTTTATATAGGGGAACTCAGTCACAAGAAGAAAATGAAAGTGGAAGTAAAATGTTAGAGTATTAAAATGGAATAAACTATTTTAAAAGCAAGGGGAAAGTTGACAAGAGGAACAGGAAGAATTCAGAGAAAACAGAACCTATAAAAAAGAAACTAGATATAATTTTAAAGCAAAAATTTAGTGAATAGGTTAAATAACAGATTAATCACAGTAAAAGAGAATTATAATTTATAGATTATATAGGGAAAAGGATTAAGAGAACTGAAAACTAAATGAAAAGTTTAAACAGATGTCAAAAGAGACCCAGGAGAAATATTTGAGAAGACATATTTGCAAATCTAATGGCTGTGACATATCCATCACTAGTGAACAATATAAATCCAAAGATACATAAGGTACATCTTAAAGAAGATAAAGAGTTAAATATAAGTAAGATACTTGAAGTCCTTCCAAAACCACAAAAATTCACAAATGTAAATAGAACAAACACTACAGCTGAAAGATAGAAGTTGTGAAAAAGGTTAAAGAACTATGCCCCAGCTATTTTCTATTTATAGAGGTAGATCTACAATAAATAATAAGAAAGGGTTAGATAATCCCAGTGACTCAGGAGGCTGAAACAGGAGAATTGCAAAATTCAAACAAAGGCAGCCCCAGCAATTTAGCGAGGTACTAAGCAACTTAGTGAGACCCTATTTAGAATAAAAAGTAAAAAGGGTTAGGGATGTGGCTTAGTAGTTAAGCACCCCTAGGTTCAATCCCTGGTATCAAAAAAAAAGAAAGAGTTAGAAAAAATACACCAGGAAAATACCACCTAAAAGAAAACCAGACTATAAAATTAAAAAGCATTATTATAGAGTCATTATATTATGTGAAAAGGCTCAGTGCACTAGGAATAGATGATAATTCCAAACTAGTATGTATGCACTTATTTATTTATTGGGGTACTGGGGATTGAACTCAGGGGCACTCAATCACTGAGCCAACCCTATTTTGTATTTTATTTAGAGACAGGGTCTCACTGAGTTGCTTAGTGTCTCACTTTTGCTAAGGCAGGCTTTCAACTGATGATCCTCCTGCCTCAGCCTCCCAAGCCCCTGGGATTACAGGCAAGCACCACTGTTCCCAGCCCAAACTAGTATTTAAATAGTTAAAAGGAACTTCATAAGGGAACAATTGACAGAGCAACAGAAAGGAGTAAATTGACAAATCCAAATCAACATGTTACATTACAGTAAAAATAGAGTCAAACAAATATAATTAACAAATTCAATTCAATGAACATAAATATTACACTACATATAAAAATTGGAAGAATATACATGATTCTCAAACACACAAAATTGATGACACCCTAGGCTAAATAGCAAACCTCAACAAATTTCTAAAAGTCAATACCATCATACAGACCACCTTCTCTGACTACAAGCAAAATTAGTAACAAGGTAAACAAACAAACAAAAAAAACCCCTCATTATGTTTACAATTTTGAAATTCACTTTAAAATAACTCCAGATACAAGATATGACTAAAATTGAAAATAATCAGAAATAGACAATACCCAAAATACTACGTATCAAAACTTACATTGTTCTGTGGCAAATGTGGTGATACTCGGGGAGTGGCATAGGAAAGAATGTGAGTGAGCTAGGCATTCAATTAAAAGTATGAGAAATATGGAAGCAAAATGAAGAATGAGACTAAGGAAAATAATAACGATAAGGAGACAGATCAGTAAAATACATAACCAAGATGTTAAATAGGCAGGATAAACAAAGTCAAAACCATGGACTTAAAAACATAAAAGATAAACACCATCAAAAAAAATAATCAAAGTTTCAACAGTAAAAGTACAGATCATCAATATTAGAAATAAAAAAGGAGATGTAGAGCTAGGGTTGTGGCTCAGTGCACTTGCCTAGCATGTGTGAGGCTCTGGGTTCAATCCTCAACACCACATAAAAAATTTAATTAATTAATTAAAAAAAGAGATGTAACTATGGATGGCTTAAAGATTAAAAAGATAAGAATATAAAGCTTATTTTTAAAACTTTATGCCAATCCAGGTGCCCTGATGTACATCTATAACCCCAGTGGCTCAGGAAGTTGAGGCAAGAAGATTACAAGTTCAAAGCCAGCCTCAGGAACTTAGTGAGGTCCTGAGCAACTCAGCAAGACTCTGTCTCTAAATAAAATATTAAAAATGGACCAGGGGCTGTGGCTCAGTGGTTAAGTGCCCTGGGGTTCAATCCCTGGTACCAAAATAAAACAATAATCTTAATGTCAACAGATTTGAAAACTTTCCAATTTCCTAGAAAAAAATACAATTTTACTAAAACTGAAATAAAAAGAAATAGAGTAGCTCTGTAACTATTGAAATTGAATTAGTACTTTAAAATTTTCCCACAGAAGAAAATATATTAGCTTTCATATACACAAATAAATTCTGGAAGAATACACAAAGGCTAGTAATAGATAGGGCAAAGGGGAAAAAAAGGAGGAAGGGGAAGGCAGGAGGAAGAGGGGTAGGAAAGATGGTAGAATGTGATGGTCATCATTACCCTAAATACATGTAAGAAGACACAAAGGATGTGACTCTAATTTGTGTACAACCAGAGATATGAAAAAGTATGTAATACAAATTGTAATGCATTCTGTTGTCATATATAACAAATCAAAATTTTTAAATTAATTAATTAATTAACTAATTTAAAAAATGTGACTAAAAAAAAAAAAAAAAAAACCAGTAGATATCCCAATGCCCACATTTTCTTGGTAACATTTTCTTTGCTTCCTTCTAGCCCTAAAATTCCTTTTTTTAAAAAAATATTTTTAAGTTGTTATTAGACACATGCCTTTATTTTAATTATTTTTATTTGGTGCTGAGGATCGAACCCAGTGCCTTGCACAAGCTAAGTAAGTACTCTATCTCTGAGCTACAACCTCAGCCCCTAAAATTAGTTTTAATTTTGTGTAAAATGTAATTTGTGGATAACTTCTCCTTCATAAGCAATCTTTATTGCCACTTTTCTATTTTAAAACTTTTTGTATATATGAGTACCAAACTCCAAAGTCTAAGGGACTTGAAATAATACATGGAGGGTACTGGTTGACTGTGGCTGTGCTCTAGGCTACAGTCCTGCTCCATGTGCCTTCCCATTAGGGTACTGAGGCTGCAGAAGTCATTATGTGAAGTACTTCACTCATATGCCTTTCAAAGGCCACAGTGTTCGAACTTCTGCCTATGTGAATTTTCCTCAATATTCCATTGTTCAAAGCAAGTTATAGGCCAAATTCAAAATAAAGGGAGCCTACTCACAAATACTATTTTACTAGTCTCAGAATATACCATTAAAGAGCATTTCAACAACATGAATGCTATCTAGAGGTAAAGAGAAGTTAAAAGTTTTGACTTATAGAATAATGTAAAAGAAAATAAGTAAAAGAATAATGACTCACACAACACAGATGTGCCTACTAAAATATGTACCTGCCATATAATTCAATTATGGACTATTTAATTGTAATTAGTTATCTGTTATACTTAATTAGTACACATTTATATTTCACATTAATTTTACTTCTATATTGAAACCCTCCCCCCATTTGCTTAAAGATCCAGAAATTTAATAGCTTCTATCTATTGGTACTAAAAGAAATTTTAATTATCAGTCACTGTTTAAACATGGTCATGCAAGCTATTTGAATGACTCTAATATTATAATTAGCCAAAACACACATTCCTAGTCATTCATTCAAAATACAGATATAATCTGCATAGGGTCATTCATCCATCATACATGTATTCATACATACTCATAGTTCCTACATTCATTCAAACATTTACTTTCAGAAGTATCAGGCTTTTCTGAATAAAGCATGGTCATTGTCTTCAAGAAAATTTTAGTCTAAAATAGGATAATTTTTAATTGTTCATAGGAAAACTTGGACCCCAAAATAAAATCTTATCATTGTTAGCAATAAAAAATAATAAACTACTTCCACTACAGTTGCCAAATTTTAACTCTTGTCAATCCTGGAATTATATATTCTGTAATTATCTTCAAAGGGAGGTCAGTATATTTAAGATAACGATAGCACATGAAAATGCTACTTCAAAACATTAGCAACTGGTGGGATTCAAGGAAGGAAGATGGTGGCGAGGGGAGTGCATTGCCCCGGTGTGCTGCTTCACTGTGTGGGAGTATGACAAGTCAGGACGGCTAAAGGATATCTTGTTAGGAATTTCCAGCAATAGTGGGGTGCTCCGGAACCTGGAGGAAGGATTTCCATCGCACGAGGATCGGCTACGGGGACTCAAACGCAACGCGAGAGGTTTGTCGCACGGAGGGTAACACTGCTTATTCAGCAAATCGCCCCGCGGCTAGAGTCTGCAGCACGCGCTGGGAAACGAGGAGATAGCGACGCAGGGATACAGCGCTGCAGTTTCTGCCAGCCGTGAAAGCACCGTACTCAGGGCTGAATTCTGGGTTCGAGACGGGGGAAGGAAGCGGTCCATCTCGGTTCTCCACACCGGTCAGACCACAGAGGAGGCCAGCAGCCACCATGTTGGAAAGCTGACGTCACCAGCCCTGTTTTCGACTGACCGCAGCTCATTCAGCCATAGAACAGGTAATTTCAGGCTGCCATTCGCCTGCGGCTTGCAGACAGATTGCTAGGGTTCAGTGCCTGGGTGCTTCTTAGAACCTGATCTTATCGGAGCGAACACCGAGCGCGGGGTGGCCGAGTTCCGGCTCCCGGAACCGTCGCGGAACCGCCCTGGCCCAGGGCTGCGGAGCCTGCGGAGGCTGCTTCTTGGACCCTGCTCCTATCAGAGCATACACCAAGCAATAAGCGGCCGAATTCCAGCTCCCGGAACTGAGCCCGCGGGGACTGCTTCTTGGAGCCTACACTTATAGGAGCTTACACTGAGCACGGAGCGGCCGAGTTCCGGCTCCCGGAACTTCCCTGGCCCGGGGCTAGATGCCCGCGGAAACTGCTTCTCGGTCCGGGTCCTGCTGAGTTCCGCTTGGCTTTGGTTGCCGGCAAGGGGAACGAATGCTGGGGAA
>NW_025999990.1:3724762-3731486 GCF_001458135.2 Marmota marmota marmota | reverse complement strand
AGAGGGGAGGGGAGGGGAGGGGAGGGGGGATAGTAAAGGATAGGAAAGGCAGCAGAACATAACAGACACTAGTATGGCAATATGTAAATCAATGGATGTGTAACTGATGTGATTCTGCAATCTGTATATGGGGTAAAAATGGGAGTTCATAACCCACTTGAATCAAAGTGTGAAATATGATATATCAAGAACTATGTAATGTTTTGAACAACCATCAATAAAAAATTAAAAAAAAATAGGGCTGAGGTTGTGGGTAGTGGTAGAATGCTTGCCTAGCATGCGTGAGGCACTGGATTCGATCCCTGGCATCAAAAAATAAAACAGTTTTTAAAAAGAGGCCAAAATATTTAGTTCTTTTCTTCTAAGTACTGACATGAATTAAAACATGTAAGAAAGAGAAAATAAAGAACTTTCTTAAAAAAAAAAAGAAATTAAAGGGATACAAGTAGGAAAAGAAGAATCATTATTTGCTGATGACATGATTCTATATTTAGAAGATCCAAAAAATTCCACCAGAAAACTCCTAGAACTAATAAATGAATTCAGAAAAGTGGCAGAATATAAAATTAACACCCATAAATCAAATTCATTCCTATACATCAGTGATGAATCAACTGAAAGAGAAATTAGGAAACCTACCTCATTCACAATAGCTTCAAAAAAAATACTTGGGAATCAATCTAACTGAAGAGGTGAAAGAACTCTACAATAAAAAATACAGAACACTAAAGAACTCAAAGAAGACTTTAGAAGATGGAAGGATCTTCCCTGCTCTTGGATAGGCAAAATTAATATTATCAAAATGTCCATACTACCAAAAGTGTTATATGGATTTAATGCAATTCCTATTAAAATTCCAATGATATTCTTCATAGAAACAGAAAAAGAAATCATGACATTCATTTGTAAAAGAGACAAGAATAGCCAAAGCAATCCTTAGCAAGAGGAGTGAAGTAGGAGACATCATAATACCAGACCTTAAATTATACTCCAGAGCCATAAAAACAAACATGGCATGGTATTGACACCAAAACAGACATGAAGACCAATGGTACTGAATAGAAGACATAGAGACAAACCCACATAAATATAGTTACTCATACTATATTTGGTGCTTCATACCCAAAGGATTTAAAATCAGCATACTACAGTGACGCAGCACATCAAGGTTTATAGCAGCTCAATTCACAATAGCTAAACTATGAAACCAAACTAGGTGCCCCTCAACAGATGAACAGATAAAGAAACTGTGGCATGTATACACAATGGAATATTACTCAGACTTAAAGGAGAATAAAATGATGGCATTTGCCAGGAAATTGATGGAACTGGAGAATATCATGCTAAGTGAAATAAGCCAATCCCCAAAAATCAAAGACCAAATGTTTTCTCTGATATGCAGATGCTAATTCACAATAAGAGGCGGGGGAATAGAGGCAGTTTGGATTATACAGAGGGGAGTGAAGGGAGACGAAAGGATATGGGGGTAGGAATGATAGTAGAATGAATCGGACATTATCACCTTATGTGCATATATGGTTACACAACCAGTATACCTCTACATCATATACAACCAAAAGAATGAGAAGTTATACTCCATTTAGGTATGATACATCAAAAAGCATTCTGTCATGTATAACTAATAAGAATAAAAGATAAGAATAATTAATAAAAAGAAGATATAAAATTTTTTAAAGAATTTCAAAAAATAAAAAATAATTCAATAAATGTTTGTTGACTTTCAACAAACTCAGTAAATAGATGCAACTTTAACATATTTGTGAAAGAAATAGCTATTTAAATAAACCTCAAACTTACTTTTAAACTTTTCACTATTCCTTCTCCAGTTTTGCCATTGCAGTCCTGCAAACATTATGTAAATCTCCCACCCAACTAAGCCTTCTCAGTATCCCTTATCATCAACAAAACAGAGAAACACTTGTTTATTTTTTTAAGAAACTTTGGAAAAGTTATTGTTCCAATTTAAGTATTTCTTTCAGGTCTTCCAAACTATTTGAAAAAATTGTATTGAGTACTCCAGAGTAATAGGTTGATTAGGCAGGATCCCTAAAATGCTTCTTTTCATATACCTTTGTAAAAACCACAATTCAGGGCTGGGGTTGTGGCTCAGTGGTACAACACTTGCCTAGCATGTGTGAGGCACTGGGTTTGAACTTCAGTACCACATAAAAATAAATAAATAACACAACATAAAGTTATAAAAAATTCTTTAAAAAAACCCACAATTCATCTTCTTCCGTTTTGTTTTGTTTTGTTTTAGAGGAAGAAAAGTTTATCTGGGGCTCATGGTTTTAGAGGTCTCAGTCCTAGGTGGCTGACTCCATTGCTCTGGGCCTGAGATGAGGCAGAACATCAAGATAGAAAGGTATGGGGGAGGAAATCAGCTCAGGACATGGCCACCAGATAGTAGAGAGAAAGACACTCTTGTGTTTTTAAGTATGTAAATTTTATTAATTTGGCACATGACATATGTAAACTAATCATAAGATGAGACCAATGACATGAAAGGTGAACAAAAAAAATAAAAAATATCAAAACAAAGCAAGGAAACAGGAAATCATTGAGCTCCTCTATGAGAGCTGAGCCTAGTATATATTAATTTCCCAAAATCCATTTCCTAGTTTTCTAATTGAAATTAGTTTTGCTTTTGTATAACAGGCAAACATTGCAATTGCCATATAGGGAGAATCTGAAATGAGAAAGTTACAGAAAGAGTAAATAGAGAATTCAAGGAAGGGATCATGACTGCAAATACATATATGGATACAGATGATTCTTAAAATTATATGTTTTAGTTCTTAAAACCATGATAATGAATGAGATCACTAATAGCAAATGTCAGTAGAGAAAAGATTATGAGAGAAGTGGTAAAATATTTACACATTATTTTTTCTTAGTCCTGAAATACCTCTTAGAATTATTTTTATCAATATTTATTAAATGTTGACTAAGGTGCTGAGAATTTATAAAATGAGAAAGAATTCCACTTGTAAGGATGATAGCTTTTGATAAATTTTTATTGGAGTTGGAAAGGAAATATATAGCTAATTTAATAGATATTGTCTCCAAATAATCCAGTGTAAATTTTTAATCAAAAAATTGAAAGAATTTCTAGTTATTCAGTCTCTAAATAAAGTTTTCACCCTCATTATTCCCCAAATCTCCATCCTCTCTCTCCCTCCCTCCCCCCCCTCCCTGCACTCTTCCACTTCACTTATTAAAAGGTCCCCATCTCCCAACATCAAAACTCAAGATTACTGCCTGACATTCAGTTCCTTGATATAATGCGGAGGGGGAAGAGAAGTGTTAATTCAAATGGTTCTAAAAAGCCTGCCTAAAATAGAGATAAAAGAGACATTGAATTTTTTCCACCCATTTTTCATTGCTTTGCATACATCAGCACCAAATAACACAAACACAATCTATCCTCCACACCCATCAGAAACATTTTTTTCAATCTGATCATGTCACTTTTCTGTTAAAATTTCTGCAATGTCTCCATTATGCAAAATAATTAAAAGTTAAATTTCTTTTTTATTGGTTTTGTTGAATCTTTTTCACATAAAGGAAAAAATATGGTTTTGGTTGTTTGTTTCATTGTTGTTGTTTGTCTTTTCATGTTAGGGACTGATCCTAGGGAAGTCTGACCACTGAACTATATCCAAGTCCTTTTATTCTTAATTTTTTATTTTGAGACAGTCTTGCAAAGTCTCTGAGGAACTTGCTAAATTGCTGAGGCTGGCCTCGAATTTGAGATACTCCTACATCAGCCTCCAAACTGTGGGGATTACAAGTGTCACTGCGCCTGGCCAGAAAATAATGTTTTAAGATTTGTTTTGTAACTTTGTTGGCTCATTTTACTTTACATCATATCATTCTCTGGCCCCTACAACTTCTCTACCAGAATTGTATATCATTCTTCCCTTATTTTCCCCTATCACATTTCATGTTTCTTCAAAAAAGCTCACAGCAATAGGCAATACTATGTTTTCAATAAATGTAGGATGAATTAGTGAATCAATCAAAGAATTTCTACCTACCCAACCTCATCTCCTATAACTTCTTACTAACACTTTCCACTCTAAAATTACTCAGCCTCTAGTTTTTCATTTCCTTCCTTCTTTCCTTCTTCCTTCCTTCTTTGGCACTGGGGATTGAACCCAAGATGGCTTAACACTGAGCCACACCCCCAACCCTTTTTATTTTTTATTTTGTGATAGGGTCCCACAAAGTTGCTTAGGGCCTCACTAAGTTGCCAAAGTTGATTTTGAACTTGGGATCCTCCTGCATCAGTCTCCTGAGCCACTGGGATTACAGGCACTGAGTACACCACCACTCCTGGCTCTAATTATGGTTTTGATTGGCAGGTCATTGATATTTACATACATTGGGCAATTTTTCATTAGTTACTATGTGACCCACTAATTCCACTCCTAGGTATATACTCAAGAGGAATGAAAATACATCATATCCACCCAATAACTTACACATCAATGTTCACAGTCATATTTTTCAAAATATCCAAAAAAAAACGGAAACACCATATGTCCATCAAATGTGGTAGACCCATAATGTGTAATGTCATTTGGCCATAAAAGTAATGAAGTATTGATGCATGCTATAAAATGGATGAACTATGAAGACATTTCAAGTTAAAAGAAGCTAGTCACAAAAGACCACAATATTTTATGATTCAGTTTATATATGTTCATAATAGGCAAATCTCAGCAGATAGACTGTTGTTGATTTCCTAAATAGAGGAATAGAGGGCAACTGTAAGTGGGTACAGTGTTTCATTTTGGGGTAATTAAAATGCTATATAATTCATAGTGGTGAGGGTTGCACAATTCTCTGAATATACTGAAAACTATTGAATTGTACATGTTAAATGGATGAACTGTATGGTATGCAAACTGTATCTAGATGAAACTGTGATAGAAAAATAAGAGAATTGGACCTATCTTTGATTTTATTCTTTATTCATTGATGACGTGGAAGGAAACAGGACATTACAATAAGCCATTAACTAAAGCTAGAAGCAAATGACAAGCTAAGTTCATAACAGAAAAATGCACAAATTACTTCTCTAAATCTTATTGTTTACTAGTAAAAATTTTTAAATAATAAAACAACATCAACTAGGGTCTAATAACAACACAGACTAATTAGTAACATTTGTTGACTACTTAACAAGGTATTAAGTATTATAAAGTACATTGGGATAAACTGAAACTCTTCTATATTATTTTAGAGTGTGTGAATTAGTAAAACTACATTGCAAAGCACTTAGGCAGTTCTTAATATTGAATTAACAATGTTCTGCCCTTATGATTTGGCAATTCTACTTCTAAGTATTTGCCCTAGGAAAATTGCTCATGTATACTTAAAGAGATAGATACAAAGATAATGATTTCAGCATTGTTTATAATAATGGGGAAAATGAATATAATCTAAATGCTCATCATTAAAGGTTTGTATATTTATACTATACAGAAGGTAAAAGGAGTTAAATAGACCTATATATGCCAAGCATACAAACCTAAAAAAAAAGAAATATAATTTAAAAAATTAGAAAAAGATAACTGCAGTTTTATAGACTATAATTAAAACACAAGATTAATTTTTTTCAAAATTTTTTTTGTATTTATAGATGGACAGCATGCCTTTATTTTACTTTTTTATTTTTATGCGGTGCTAAGGATCGAACACAGTGCCTTATATATGCCAAGCAAGTGCTCTGCCAATCAGCTACAGACCCAGCCCATAAAACACAAAATAAAAAGATTTTCTGTTTTGTTTTATCTATAAAATTTGGGTATGTATGCTAATAAAGCAAAAGAATAAAATCATAGATGTCAAGGATGAATAAAAATTTCAGGATAGTGGTTATCCCAAGAAAGCCTTCAGCTTTATGAATAATCTTCTTTTTTTCAAAAAATTCAAAATAAAGATAGTAAAAACTTTATACTTACTAAATCTATAGGGGTATCATATTTTTTTCTATATTTTCATCTTTTTGGAATGTTTTAAAGTATAATTAGTGACATTACTTCAAGAGGAACCTTATTTTACCTTAGGATGAAATTCTATAGTTGGAAGAAATCTTGAAATGTGTAAATGGCCCCATTTCAATGCAGGCCTTCATTCAAATCCCTTGAGAAAGAGCTATATTCCCTTTATCTAAAAATTTTTTCCAAATTGAAACAGTACTATCTTTATTAGCAATGTATTCCAAACTTCCCAATCAAGAAAACATTTTCAATATTCAAGTTACGATTTCCTTACTATAATTTAAACATTACCCCTTTGGTAGAGTGATGTTATTAAAGGGAAAGAATATTTACTCAATATATGCCTATAATCCAAGAGCTCTGGAGGCTGAGGCAGGAGAATCCAGAGTTGAAAGTCATCTTCAGCAACTTAGTGAGTCCCTAAGGAACTCTGCAAGACATTATCTCTAAATAAAATAAAAGGGCTGAGGATGTGGCTTTGCTGTCAAGCACTCTGGATTCAATCCCTGCTACCAGAAAAAAAAAAAAAAAAGGATATTTACTCAATATTCAAAAAACATACCTTGGGTAGAGGATATAGCCCAGTGGTATATCCCCATCCCCTGTCCTGACTACCACATGGGCACAGTCCCCAGAACTACCAAAAAAAAAAAAAAAAAAAAAAAAAAAAAAAAAAAAAAAAAAAAAAAAAA